>NC_061113.1:153876808-153993570 GCF_002878395.1 Capsicum annuum
CACCCAGCCTGAATATGCATTAAAGAATACAATAGAGAAATAAGGGTGGAATAAAAAGAAATTAGTTAAAGTGTGGACCCCAAAATAAGTGTAGTGCCAAGGAGGCTTAGTCACTTGACATATATATATGTACCATAACAGCCCCCAAGCCTACATTATAAGTCAAATAAAGTCCTATAGTGATCCTAATAGACTTTCCGAAAGCTTAGGTAAAGAAAATAAGGGCAATCCTATGGTATTTGATGCACATTGATTGAAACTTCTCTTGTGAGTGTGCGCCTCTCTTGACAATCCCTGCATTGACATGCATTATTTCACATGATCGAGTGGGATTTCTCTGTTGTGAGGAAACATAGGTTGTATTACTAGCTGCTTACTTGTTTGGGTAGTGTAACATATATATTTGCATGGTTGATTGTTGCTAATGTAATGCCAGAGATTGATTATGTTGTTTCATATTGTTGTGCCTCATTGGTACAAAAATTTGGTTTTAAAGTATTGAACTTGGAGAGGGTAATGAACTCGAGCTTAAAATTGATGATTGACTGCCATAGGTATTTTAGGCTTCTCTTGGTTAAGCATCTTCATATTGTTTTGTTTCCTAAGGACATGCAACATTATAAGTTGAGGATCTTGATGTGATATGAATTTATAGTACTTATGATTATTAAACTTGGAGAATATGCATGTACTTAAGGCTACTTTTTGGGATTTGATGTGTTTTTGGAGTGTTTTGCAGGAAACTAGGTTTTGAAACAATTCTAGAATAAAAAAGTGTAGATTGAAGTTTTTGGCTATTTATCGAGGCTATTTTGCGCATATGTGCCATTTTCCGGGCATATATGATCTAAGTAAGTATTAGAATATGAAGTTTAGAGGCTCAGAAATAGGGAAGAAGAAAGGGTCGTGGTCACTGGCAGCTCTGACATTACTTCAGTAATTTGGCCATAACTTTTCACCCCAATATCAGATTAAGGAACAATTGGTATCATTGGAAAACTAATTCAACTACCTATATGATGAATCAAGAACTTCAACATGAAAAGTCAACATACAGACCATATATTAAATATACAAAACATAGGTGGCCACCATATGTCCTAAAGTGAAAAATCCAGAGAGTTGCAGTTTGAGTTCTTGAGGCCTGGCACATACAAAGCATACGGACGCCAACTTTTCCAAATCGTTTCGGTTTCATTTCCTAGGGTTCCCATGTAACCTATATACACTATTATGATATTTTTAGTCCTTATTACGTAAGTTTGATTAAGTTTTCATATTTAATTTAGGATTTGAATGATAGAGTTTCTTGTATTCTATAAATACCCTTCAGGCTTTATTTAGATTATTCATTGACATATTTAAAGAAAGGCCCTTTGGGGCCAAGCTCACATATACTCTTGTTGTTCTTGATTTTTATTCAATTTAAGACTTTGAATTTTATTCTTTCATTATTGTGAGATTAATTCTATGATTTTTTCTGTGAATCCCATGAATGATCTCATAAATATGAGGGACTAATTCTTTTATCTTGGGTTGCGGGAACCTTGGCGGATTAACAAAGTAGAGGAAGTGCCAAGTCATTCTAGATAAAGATTCTTGCATGTATTGTGATTTTCTTCACTTTGATTGTTTTATTAATGGTTTCAAATTTTAGGATCCCGATTGTATTCACTACGAACCTGAGAGGGAGGTAAAGATTTGGAAAAAGGGATCACAACAGTGATTTGGGGTTAGTTGCCAAAATAAGCTTACTTATATTATCTTCTTAAGCCATCTAACTCCCATCTTGTCAACTTGAGACCGAGAGAAGATAGAAGAAACTGAGGTCCAAGGTAAAGTTAGTAAGGAGACACTCTAAGATTGAGAGGAGATGAGTAAAATTCACCAAATGGTGCTAAGAGGCGGTTGGTGATACATAACTTATCAGATTCTATATGCAAGGTATCAAAATAGTTTGACAGTGCACGATAGTTCTTCGAATTTTAGAATCCAGAGGGAATAATAGCCTGGAGTTCATCTTAGATTGTTTACAACCAAAAGCAACCAAGCCTTGTTACTTTTAGCTAGCTACTACAAATCACCCCTGTTTACTTTTCTGCACTGCCTGGTGATTTCAACAAGTTTAAGACAGATTTTTGGTCCATTTCCTATGGGATCAACCCAACCTAGTTTGGTTACTATATTTTGACAGCGACCGCTTAATCCTTCTAAGGAGGGGTAGGTTGGGTGTTATCACTACATAATTTCCTTTAAGCCCAAATTAAAATATTTTTCACATAAACCAACCATTAACTAAGGAGTCATTCATTAAGCCATTTACCGAACTAATCCACATAACCATATTGGACTCCCAAGTTCCATTTATAATCTAAAACCAAGATCATTAAAAACCATATTCATTCATTTATCCTCTAATGCGATGCATTGAGTTCAAAACAAGTTAAACCGTACAATTTTCCATATTCAAAATCAAGTTTACAAAGTGGGTTGAGAATAATGCAATTATCAAGGCAAAAATTTCATCAATTTGGGGAAACCCATGTCCACCATTCTAACCATTTATGCCACACACCAATTCAGCCTTAAAATATCAATTCAAAGCATAAATAATCAATTTAGAACACGGGACAAGTAATTAAATTAGTAACAACCAAAAAACCCTCAACCCAATTTCAAAACTCATACTTAAATCACGTGAAAATTCATTCAATTAATGCCAAAACTTAAAATTACAGTTAGTGAAAGAGAAAATACCTAAAATACACAAGAAATTAAAGACAATTCGAAGTTCAAAACTTGGATGGTGAATCTTTTGTAAAACCCTTCAATGTTCTTGGGTTTTGAGTTTGAGAGAAGGAGAGTGAGAATGATTTGATCTCTGAAAATTGAAGCAATGGGGTTATCTTATGTTTAAAGGTCATACAAGGGGTAAAAATACCAAAAGTTCCTTAACCCAAGTGAAAAAAACAAAAAATAGATGAAATTAAAGTATCATCATGGTACGTTGCTATCGTAGAGAATAGCCTCCGTGCCACACCAATATTACGGAGGCTAACCTCCGTGGCACGCCAATATCGCGAATCATCACTGCCTCGAGGTTCAAAAATGACTCCAAACCCCTTTATAACATTTCAAAAATTTTCCACATTACCCTTTTAACATCTATAACATAATTCAAGTCAAAAATTGACATAACACATGTGGGAGGGTCAAAAATAAAATCATCAAAGTTTTGTGAGGTCTCGCATTATCCCTCCCTTAGGATCATTCTTCCCTGAATGATGAGTTAGGAAACTTTAAGCATGAAAATAGCAATAATGCACCAAAATCAAATTAAAAACTCAGAAAATGACAAGAGGGAACCAAAGCTCATACCTTAACGACTTTCATCTAACCCAGGGAACAAGAACGAGTACTTGGTTTATATATCTTCCTTAGATTGTAGTTTCTTCCAACTTTTTATTTCTCCAAAGGACTTTCACCAAAGTTATATCCATAGTCCTTAGTCGATGAAATTGCCCAACATCTAGAATAGGCACTATCAAAGAAGGGTCACACACATACTTTTTCAATATAGACACATAGAAAATAAGATGAATAGAAGCTAAGCAGGTAGGAAATTCCAACTCATAAGTGATATTCCCTATTCTCATCGCAATCTGATACGGTCTAACATAACAAGGACTGAATTCCCTTTTTTTCCAAATCTCATGACCCCTTTCTTTGGAGACACGTTCAAAAACATCCAATCACTAAATTCATAATCAAATTTCCTTTGCCTCATATCTGCATAAGACTTTTGGGGACTTTGAGTTGTCTTAAGTCTTTTTCTAATCACCTTCACCTTATCTATGTCTTGGTGAACCAAGTAAGGACTAAATAACCTAGTCTTACCAACCTCAAACCATCCAATAGGATGCCTACACCTCTTACCATAAAGAGCCTCAAAAGGAGCCATCTGAATGTTAGAATGGTAATTGATATTATATATAAACTCAATAAAAGGTAAATGGTATACCCAACTACCCTTAAAGTCAATCACACAGGCCCTTAGTATATCTTCCAAAGTCTGAATAGTCCTCTCTATTTTTCCATCCATTTGAGGGTGGAAAGCGATGCTAAGGTTCAACTGAGTACCCAAACCTTTCTAAAAAAATGCTAAAAGTGAGAAGAAAACTTCATACCTTGATCTAAAATAATTGAAACAAGCTCTCCATGCAATTTAGCTATCTCTTGAATGAACAAATTAGCATAAAAATCTTTTAAGTAGTTAGTCATCATAGAAAAGAAGTGAGCAGACTTAGTCATCTTATCCATAATGACCCAAATAGAATCATACTGATTGTGAGATTGTGGAAGACCCGTAATGAACTCCATATTAATCATCTCCGACTCCATACAGTAAATTCTATATTTTGAGATATATCACTAGGCTTCAAGTGTTAACCTTAAATTTTTGACAAATTATAAGACCTCGCAATAATTTCTAGCTTAAACAAGTTCTTTAAAGCTTGTTAGGGTCCCAAACTTAGAATATATTAACTAAGTATTCAGACTTAGTGCCATTTTAGCATTCAAAAGTTGGAAATCTTATTTCATGACCTTTACATCCTTTAAATGTTGATATTTGAGTTAATTCATGATCAGGAATGTCAGTAGAGGTTCCCAGACAAGTTTTAGGTTTTTCAGACCTCGTTTAGACCATTTTTGAGTACCCAATACAATAGGTCGATGCAATCTTAATGCATCACATTGACCATCGGGTTGATAAGATAGTTTTTTCCCAGATTTAGTTTAAATTCCAGTGAACCGATGAGACTCAACGCAGCACGTTGGCTATCGCATCGATGCCAACAATACGGTGTGTCAGCTGGTGCGTCGGTAACACAGTTTACAAGCATTAAAAGGCTGCATTATCAAGGTTAATTAGGTCATTTCCCCATGCCCTTCAGCCCCTAAAACATGAAATTAAACCCTTTGGAGAGCAATTATATTTATTTTTTCACAAATTTCTAAAGAATAAGAACCCGAGGTGTTTAAATTTCAAATCAAGAACTCAAGAACTCACTATTAACTTTTGTAAATTCTTAAAATAAGATATGTGAAGTATTCATGCAAGTGTCCCTCCAACCTTTGGAGTCCAAGAAACTATTTTTAAACTTCAAGTTTATGGATTTCATGAATTCTATGTTGGGTTTGATTATGTTCATGTTTATAATGATTAAATGGAATTCTAATCCATGTTTTAGATATGTTCATGTGAGGTTAATTGATATGTATGTAATATCATGAGGATCCAAGTAAAACCCTTGAAATTGTCAATGGGGATTTGAATTGTGATGCCTACTTATTGTTTAGTGTTATGTGCATATGTATGCTCACCAAGTGCTTGAAGAATTTTTCATATGAACTAATAAGGGAAAGAAATCATGTCATGCTAGCTTATTTACAAGTTATACCATGCAGGAGTTTGGTAAGATGTCTTTATAGATGCATTATGAATTCAATGTGCATGCTTATGCTAAGCAAGATCACGTGATGCTTTATTTTCATGATATCGAGTCCTGGGGATATTTAATACCTGACAATTTAGATGTTTACTTAGAGCCAGTGTTAGCTATGATGTAATCTCAGTAGTGACTCGATCAATAGATCTCAGCCAGTTATAGAAACCCAAGAAATCTCAGTAGTGTTGGTAATTCAGTTGCAATACTAAGATCAGACCTCAGTAGACTCAGTTGGTTAACAGAATACAGTAGTATTCCATTAGTCCATGAAACTCAGTGAACTCAGTTTAGTTAAGTCAAATAGTAATATCAGTAATAATTCAGTCCAGTCTAGTACAAACTAGAAATTAGTTCAATGTCCATTTAGTTGGGAGTAGGATTCAACACCGAGCGAGCCAAGGGATGGGGGCATTCCTATCTACAGAGGGTTTGGCTTAGTAGCAATCCCTGCATTACAGAACTATGTAGCCAGTGTAGGTTGAGAATATTGCTGCCAGATATTATGAAGATTGATACATCAAATTTGAGTTGTCCTACCAGCGAGGGTTGATGGAAGAGCTTCCTGTCAAAGAGGGTTAAATCATAGCTTGTGTCTACCCATGGCACGATATTGACACCCTTCCAATAGAAGTAATGAGTTGGACCCTAATCAATTCATAGAGGGCATATTGGTTAGATGATTACCTCCCACAATCTCAATTTCAGTCTCAGTCTCAGAATAGAACTCAATTCAGTTTTATAGATTTAGGACTATCAGATATAGTCACTCAGCTCAGTATAGAACTTAGTATAATTCCATAGAATTAATACTGTCAGATACAGTCATTCAGTTATTAGTAATTCAATATCAACATACTTAGATAACAATTAATTAGTATTCAGATTTAGTATTCAGTATTATTACGATCTTAATTTTAGTATACGTATTCATGTATGTATTCTTATTCAATCATACTCATGTTATTCAATTATTATTGTTCAGTCATATGAACCCATGTATTGTAGCCCACTTCACTGAGCATACCAATATATTTAAAGTACTGAAGCATGCTTTTCGTTTGTGCTATGATGTCTTATATCATAGGTTCAGATGCACGAGCTTTAAAGCACCCTTAGCAGTTTAAATTTTTAGCAATCAACATAGTGGTGAGTCCTCATAGTTCGTGTACATAGTTATTTTCAATAGTCAAAGTTAGTTAGGGACTTATCCCATCAACTCCACAGTTCAGATAGCTTAGAGGCTTTTCAAACTAGAGTATCTTCAGACAGTTATTCAGTTTTCAGTATTGATATTCAATTTTGGTATTGTGATACCATATCCAGTATTATTTACAGTATTAAACCTTAAGGCCAGCTTCTTGCCTACTTTTTGTATTTATACTATACTATTATTTAGTTATCATAGAAGGTACCAATCATGGGTTAGCTTATGGTCCTTCGAGATTTTGAGCACCTGTAGCATTAGGGGTGCATACTTGGGGTGTTACAAACTTGGTATCAGATCCTAAGGCTCAACAGTGTCCTAAAGAGACTGAATTCCACACCTAGTAGAGTCTTATGCATGGGTGTGTTGCACGCCACACTTATGGACAGGAGGCTACGAGGTGTTTAGGAATAGTTTTCCTTCTTTCAGTATTCATGTCGTGCAAGCGAGCATGAGCTTCAGTTACACTCTCCTTCTAATCAAAGTTTCTCTTCTGTTTACAGACTATGCCTCTAAATAGAACTAAGAGAAGAGGAATAGGGGACCATTCAGAACCCAACCCATCCAGCCAGATCCTCTGGACGAACATATCTCCCATATTGAGTTTAGAGTAGTCTTCACCACCCTAGATTATTTTATTGTAGCCTAGAATAAATGTCCAGTTGCTGTTCCAGCCAACCCAGTGGCCAATACTGCAGCTTCCAGGATTTGATATTTCACCCGAATAAACCCTCCATCGTTTACCTGGTCTAAGTCAGACAAAAATACTTAGGAATTTCTTGATCAGGCGTAGAAGGTTATCGATATTATAAGGGTGACTATTGTTGAAAGTGTTGAGTTGACCGTATATCAGTTATAGAATGTGGCATACTCATGGTTCAAAGAGTAGAAAGAAAATAGGACCACAAATACAGGGCCCATAGAATGGGAGAAATTTTTAGTTGCTTTTCTGGCTAGGTTCTTCCCGCTATATTTGAGGGAAGCGAAGGTTTTGGAGTTTATAAACTTAAGGTAGGGCAATATGACAGTACAAGAGTATTCTCTCAAGTTTACTTAGTTATCTAGATATGTATCGCATGTGGTAGAAGATAGCAGATCTAAGATGAGTAAGTTTGTGTCTAGGGTGTCAGGCAATGTGGTAAAGGAATATAGGATTGCATTGCTGATAAAATAGATGGACATATCCAGACTCATGGTCAATTCTCAGCAGATAGAAGAGGCCAAAAATAAAAAGAAGCAAAGGGAGAACAAGAGAGCGAGAATAAGTAGTTTCAGTTTTGCTCAACCTAAGTCAGAGAGTGGGAATCATTCTTAGTTCCGCTCAAAATCCTCAGTTCCAATTCCGCCCTCAGCCAGTTCTCCAGTGTCAAAATTCATAGACAGCAACAAGGATAGGGCATCAGACCTTAAGCCTCAGTGTAGTGTTAGCAATGTTTGAACCAATCCCCTTTGCCAAAAGTGTGGTAGAAACCACCCAGGCATCTACAGAGCTGGTAGTGATGCGTGTTTTGGATGTGACAAGCCAGGTCATAGGGTTAGATAGCATCCTCAGGTGGGTTCACAAAGTCAGCATAGTCGTCCCCTATTTCAGTTCGATTGCTCAAATTAGCAGGGTGCCTCTTCCAGTGCCACTAGTGGGCAACGTCCAAACAGACTCTATGCTCTTTAGTCCCTGAAGGATCAAGAAAGTTCTCCTGATGTGGTAAGTGGTATGTTACAAATTTTCCATTTGCATGTTTACGCTCTGCTAGGTCCAGGAGCTTCTTTGTCCTTTGTTACTCCATATATAGTAGTTGATTTTGGAGTCAGTCTCAAAATTCTAGAAGAACCTTTCTCAGTTTCTACTCTAATAGGTAAATCTATCATAGCCAGGCGATATACAAGAACTGTTCGTTATGATATCTCAGAGAGTTACTTCAGCAGACTTAGTCGAATTAGAGATGACTGATTTTAATGCAGTTCTCGACATGGATTGGATTTATTCATGAGATGCCTCAGTCAACTGCAAAAATAGAATTGTCCAATTTTATTTTCTAAATAAGCCCGTCCTAAAGTGGAAGGGTAATACTTCAGCACTTAGGGGTCAACTTGTTTCTTACGTTCGGCCTAGGAAAATGATAGCTAAGGGATGTGTTTGCCATCTTGTTTGGGTCTAGGAATTTAGCTCAGAAACCCCTACTCATGAATCAGTGTCAGTAGCTTATGAATTCCCATATGTGTTTTTCGAAGATCTTCCCAGAGTTCTTCCTGAAAGGGAAATTGATTTTAGAATAAATCTTCTCCCAGATACTTAGCCTATATCTATTTCGCCATACAGAATGGCTACAGTAGAACTCAAAGAATTGAAAGAGCAGTTAAAGGATCTCCTAGATAAGGGATTCATTAGGCCCAGTATGTCCCCATGGGGCGCACCAGTGTTATTCATGCGTAATAAAGACAGTTCTCTTAGAATGTGCATAGACTACCGTCAGCTAAATAAATTCACAATCAAGAACAAGTATCCACTTCCCAGGATTGATGACATGTTTGACCAAATTCAGGGTGCCAGCTATTTCTCTAAGATAGACCTCAAATCGGGCTATCATCAACTTAGAGTCAGGAAATGTGACATCCCGAAGATAGCCTTCAAAACTCAGTATAGTCACTTCGAATTCTTAGTCATGTCCTTTGGTCTTACCAATGCTCCGGCAGCCTTCATATACTTGATGAACTATGTGTTTAAGCAGTACTTGGACATGTTTGTCATAGTCTTCATAGATGACATTCTCGTCTACTCTCGTAGTGAACATGATCATGTGGACCATCTCATAATAGTATTACAGACTCTCAGAAATCATCAGTTATTCACCAAATTCAGTAAGTGCAAATTTTGGCTAAGGTCAGTAGCTTTGCTTTGCCACATCATTTCCAATGATGGCATTAGAGTCGATCCCTAAAAGACCAAAGCAGTAAGAAACTACCCTAGACCCATCTCTCCATCAGATATCAGGATTTTCTTAGGCTTGGCCATCTATTAAAGATGGTTTATTGAGGGATTTTTGTCTATTGCATCCCCTATGTCCAGATTGACTCAAAAGAAAGTCAAATTCCACTGGTTATATTTCTTTGAGAAGAGATTTCAGGAGTTAAAAAATTGACTCATTACAGCTCCAGTTTTGACCTTACCAGATGGTTCAGATGGATTTGTTGTGTATTGTAAGCCTCCAGAGTTGGTTTGGGGTGCATTTTGACTCATAGAGGTAAGGTCATAGCCTACGTCTCTAGACAGATTAAGACCCATGAGGAAAACTATCCTACTCATAATCTTAAGTTAGCAGCAGTAGTTTTTGCCTTAAAGATTTGGAGACACTACTTATATGGGGTGCACATTGATGTGTTCACGGATCACAAGAGCCTACAGTATGTGTTCTGTCAGAAAGACCTTATCTTTTATCAGAGAAGGTGGTTGGAGTTGTTAGAAGACTATGATATGAGTGTCATGTATCATCCGGGCAACGCTAATATAGCGGCTGACATTCTCAGTAAAATGTCTATGGGTAGTTTTACCCATGTTGAGGACAGTAAGAAGAATTTAACTCAAAAAGTTCATCAACTAACCCGACTAGGTGTCTGCTTAGTCGATTTAGTAGAAGGCAGTGTGTGGGTACAGAGTAACTCAGAATCATCCCTACTTTTCAAATTAAAGGAAAAGAAGGATAAGGATCTCATTCTAGTCAAGCTAAAGGAATCAGTTAGAGATTAGAAATTAGAGGTTTTCTTCTAAAGGGGAGATGGTGTTTCACATTATCAGGGATGTATGTGTGTGCTAGCTGTAGATGACTTGAGGTAATTTATTCTTGCAGAGGTGCATGGTGCGTGCTATTCTATTTATCCAGGGGATACTAAGATGTACCGTGACTAGTGGGAGATCTATTGGTGGAGTGGGATAAAGATGGATATTGCAGAGTTTGTGGCTAAATGCTCAACATGTCAGCAGGTTAAGGTGGAACATCAGAAGCCTAGTAGGTCCATGCAGGAGTTCAATATTCCCACCTGGAAATGGGAAGAAGTGAACATAAACTTTATGATGTGTTTACCTTGTACCCGACATCAACATGATTCAATTTGGGTCATTGTAGACCGAATTACTAATTCAGCCCATTTTCTACTAGTCCATACCTCTTACTTAGCTGAGAATTATGCCAATATCTATATTAGGGAGTTGGTCAGATTACATGGTGTTTCGTTCTCCATTATCTCAGACAGAGGTAACTAGTTTACCTCTTAGTTCTAGAAAGCTTTCCAAAAGGGTCTTGGCACCCGAGTTCACCTCAGTACAACCTTTCATCCTCAGACAAATGGTCAAGCAGAAAGGACCATTTAGACTTTAGAAGATATGCTGCTAGCATGTACGATTGACTTTAAAGGTAGTTGGGATGACCACTTGCCTTTGATTGAGTTCGCATACAACAACAACTATCATTCCAGCATTCAGATGGCTATGTTAAGTCACTTTATGAGAGAAGGTATAGATCTCCCATTGGTTTGTTTGAAGTGGGCGAGGCTGCAGTAATAAGAACTGACCTGGTATTTGATACCTTAGATAAAGTTTAGTTAATCAGGGAAAGGCTTAAGATAGCTTAGAGCCGACAGAAATCGTACACTGATGTATGTAAAAAGGATCTCAAGTTTGATATTGGTGACTATGTGTATTTGAAAATCTCTCCTATGAAAAGAGTGGAGAGGTTTGTCAAGAAGGGAAAACTCAGTCCCCGATATGTCGGTCCTTACCGAATTCTTAGCCATTTCAGAAAGGTAGCTTACGAGCTTGAGTTCCCTTCAAATTTGCCTTCAGTTCATCTAGTGTTTTATGTCTCTATACTAAAGAAATGGATAGGTGACATAGCAGTCGTAGTCCCTGTAGAGGGCATAGATATGTAGAGCAGCCTTTCTCATTAAGAGAAACCAGTTAAAATCCTTGACTATCAGATTCATAGACTGAGGAACAAAGAAGTCCCTCTAGTCAAAGTTCTCTGGCGAAATCAGTCAGTTGAGAAAGCTACTTGGGAAGTAGAAGCAGACATGTGGACCAAGTATCCTCACCTCTTCTCGGCAAACTCAGACTCGATCCAAGGTAATTGTTTTTCTTAAGCTTATTCAGTCTTATGTTTAGATTTCCATTACAAGCTTGGTATCAATTTCGATTGTATATATGGTCATACGCTCAGAAGTCAGTTCAGCCATGTACCCATGCATCAGATATGCATGAGTAATATATAAACTCAGTTTATCACTAATCCCCATCATGCATTCATAAATCATGTTCAGTTATGTACTTATGTATGTTCGATGTGATAATTCAGTCTATCAGTAACTTCATCCATCAAATAGTATGCCAGATGTTTATATCCAGTAAGTAAGTTCAATCTACCAGTATTCTCATCTTAGGCAGTCTCATTCGAGGATGAATGTTCCCAAAGGGGATATAATGTAAGACCCCCAAACAAATTTCTAACTTAAATCAGTCCTTTAAAGCTTATTAGGGATCCCAAACTTAGAATATATTAACTAAGTATTCAGACTAAGTGCCATTTTATCCTTTGAAAGTTGGCAATCTTATTTCATGACCTTTACATCCTCTAAATGTTGATATTTGAGTTAATTCATGATCAGGAATGCCAGTAGAGGTTCCCAGAAAAGTTTTAGATTTTTTGGACCTCGTTAAGACCATCTTTGAGTGCCCAAAGCATTGGATCGATGAGATCTTATCACGTCTCATCGACCATCACGTGGATAAAATAGTTTTTCCCTATATTTAGTTCAAATTCTAGTGAACCAAATAGACTTGACGCAGAACGTTGGCTATCACGTCAATGCAACAGACGCGGCGCGTTGGCCTGCGCATTGGTAACACAGTTTACAGGCATTAAAAGGCCATATCCTCGGGGTTAATTAGGTCTTTTTTGCACACTCTTCATCCCCCAAAACATGAAATTAAACCCTTTGGAGAGCAATTATATTCATTCTTTCACAGATTTCTCAAGAACAAGAACCCTAGGCGTTCAAATTTAAAATCAAGAACTCAAGAACTAACCATTAACTTTCAAAAATTCATCAACTAAGATATGTGAAGGATTTATCCAAGGGTCCCTTCCACCCTTGGAGTCCAAGAAACTATTTTTAAACTTCATGTTTATGGATTTCATGAATTCCATGTTGGGTTTGATTATGTTCATGTTTATAATAATTAAATGGGATTCTAATCCATGGTTTATGATACGTTTCATGTGAGGTTAATTGATATGTATGTAAAATCATGAGGATCTAAGTAAAACTCTTGAAATTGTCAATAGGGATTTGAATTATGATGCCTACTTGTTGTTTAATGTTATTTGCATTTGTATGCTCACTAAGTGGTTGATGAATTGTTCATATGAATTGATAAGGGAAAGAAATCATGTCATGCTAGCTTATTTGCAAGTTATACCATGCAAGATTTTGGTAAGATGTCTCCATTATGAATTCAATGTGTATGCTTATGCTAAGCAAGATCATGTGATGCTTTATTTTCATGCTATCGAGTCTTGGGGGTATTTTATACCCAACAATTTAGCTGTTTACTTAGAGCCAGTGTTAGTTATGAATTAATGTCAATAGTGACTCGATTAGTAGAACTCAGCCAGTTACAGAAACTTAGGAAATCTCAGTAGTGTTTGTAATTCAGTCATAATGCTTAGATCAGACCTCAATAGACTTAGTTAGTTAACAGAATCTAGTAGTATTCCATTAGTCCACAAAACTCAGTGAACTCAGTTCAGTTCAGTAAAACAGTAATATCAGTAACAATTCAGTCCAGTCTAGTACAGATTAGAAATTAGTTTAGTGTCCATTCAGTTGGGAGTAGGATTCAACATCGAGGGAAACAAGGGATGTGGGCATTCCTGTCAACAGAGGGTTTGGCCCTTAGTGGAAATCTCTGTATTATAGAACTACAAAGCTAGTATAGCTTGATATATCTTCCTTCCAAATATTTGAGGGTTGATACATCTCATTTGAGTTTTCCTACCAACAAGGGTTGACGAAAGAGCTTTCTGTCAGAGAGGGTTAACTCATAACTTGTCTCTATTCATGGCATGGTATTGACACCCTTCTAAATGGGGTTATAGGTTGGACCCCAATCAGTTTAGAGAGGGGCATGTCGGTTAGATGATTAGCTCCCAAAGTCTCATTCTCAGAATAGAGCTCAATTCAGTTTTATAGATTCAGGACGATCAGATATAGTCGCCCATCTCAATACAGAACTTAGTATAGTTCCGCAAAATCAGGACTGTCAGATACAGTTATTCAATAATAAGTAATTCAGTATCAGCTGTATGGGTTGTTGCATAGGTATAGGTGATGAGTATGGCTTGTGGTGTTTTGTATATTGATCGAACCTTCTAAACCTGGGGTAGTGGGGGTTTGTGAAAGGCTTGGTTAGGTATTGTTTATCTGGTCTAGTTGGGTACTTGCATAATCATTGCTATTGTTATTATTAATGTTATGATCATTGTTATGGGTGGTTGTGATGGATTGGTTAATGATTCGATACTAAGATTTGAGTTATGATTTTGCCTCTTCTATCTTACAATTTCAATATTATGCATGATTAACTTATGATTAGACTTATGGATTAGAAACCCTGACTATACTAGCACTAGTTCCTACTATGATTATGAGGTCTTAAAATGCTAGTCTTATGATTTATGTTGTTCCTTAAGTTGACCTTGTTTATATATATGTGTGTGTGTGTGTGTTTGTATGTATATATATATATCCTTTCCTTTTTGTCTTTCATTTATTCAGATTGTATATTCATCCTTTGGCCTTGCATACTGTTATATATCTTTCTTTCTCCCATTATTCATATATTGGCTAGTGATATACGGTATAGTGTTAAGATAGTTTATCCTGATCATCCTATTGTCTTTCTTATGTGGTTTTGGACATTTGGGTGTAGTTCTCCATTTTGTTTATATGTTATTTATATCTACATTATCTTTAGAGCTCAGTCGGCAGTTGCCTACCGCGTACCACATATTTGATACTCATACTACACTTTTCCAGCATGCAGATCATAGTATGGGTTATCACCATTGATGTGTGCATTGTGCAGAGCAGCCAAGATTCAGAGACGTAAGGTGATCTCCTAACATTCTATGTATTACATTTCTTCCCCTTATGTATTAGACTGCTCTCTATGTTGTATTTGGAGATGAGTTGTATTAGCGTAATTCCCTTGAAACTTCATTTTGTATACTTGTAATGCTAGAAGTTCTGGTACTAATTTCACCATTTTTTGGGAAAATGTTATGTATTTGGTCATTTATTTTATTTATTCCATTTTCTTCCTTCATTTCTCTTGCTAGTTCGTTACTACTAGTTCTGGACTATGGGTTTGGCATGCCACTGATGGATTATAGTATGCACCATCGTGACTTGAGAAATTAGGTTATGATAGGCCATTAATTCCTAAAACTTATAATTCTCTAACATAAACCCCGATTTCAACTCGTTTT
Source organism: Capsicum annuum (assembly GCF_002878395.1). Taxonomy (NCBI): domain Eukaryota; kingdom Viridiplantae; phylum Streptophyta; class Magnoliopsida; order Solanales; family Solanaceae; genus Capsicum; species Capsicum annuum. The sequence continues at coordinate 153,892,060 of NC_061113.1, forward strand.
CACTTGGATGAATTTCTAATCTTATAACCATCGCTTTTATTTCAATTTCATCTTAAATTCTTTATTTTAAAATAAATTTCAAGAATTTTTTCTAATAAAGCTTAAGCATGGTTTTTTCTTTAATTTTGACCTTGTTTTTAACTCATTTTTGCAAGAGTTTTTAGTTGTAGAATCCTATAAAAATAGTAAACATGTTTCAAAAAAAAAATTATGATTTTACCCTTCTTTTTTGAAAACCCATTTTGGGGATCTATTTTGACCGCAACTCAAAATTAGGCAACATGTGTATCCTTGTCTTTCTTTTGATTGATAAATTCTATATTCTTATGTTTTAGTTGATTTTGAGTCTGTCCATGGGAGTAAGGCATAGGACTGAAGTCTTACAGATTGGTTTTCGACATTCAAGGTAGCTTATGTCTTAACTTTCTTCAGATTGGACTGGGTAGTTAATGTTAATGCAAAAGCATGTTAAGGGTATGAGAACTAATCATGAAGATTTCTACAATTATTGTGTCGTGCCCGTGTGGGGGCCCATATACTGATGTATTTTATATTTTTTGGAACATTATTTGTTATGTGTTACTGTGTGAGGTCTTATATGATTTTGTTGGCCTTATATACATGAAATAATCATATCCTGTAAAGGAAAAAGCCTAATGTGGTATCAATGGTGTAATTTAACTGTATTCAACTCTCTTGGCATATGGTTTATGTTGGAATTCATGGATAATTGGAAATATTTAGTGGATTATTGGCTCACTTGGTTGGTATATTGGTTGGATATGAAAATATTCATTCAGATTGGTTGTGATAATTACATCCTCATATCATATACATTCACAAAATGATGGTACCACTGTGGAAATATTGGAAACACTAGCTTTTATTACAAAACATGTGACTCTTTAAAACCCTCTACTAATAGATATGCCAGGTAGGAGTTAAATATATTGGTATTGAATAATGGTTGTATACAGGTTGGTGAATCCTCCATGGGTCCTACGTTGGGAAGCTTTAGCTTCGTAGGTGTATATGAAGGTTGTTCGACAACCTCGGGCATTATCATATTCATTAGCATTATCATTATTATCTCCAATTCATTTGTATCATCTTTGTAAGTTTCTGTGATGTATTATTTTTCTTGATGTGATATCTGTCTATGTGTATTTCTTTCTTTATATACGTATGTGTGATACCTGTATACATGTACTTCTCTTTCGTTTTCTTATAGTGTATGTGAATATTGTAAAATTATTAGTGGAGATGGTATGGGCTACCATTTAGGACATTTTTTGGTTGGAAGTGATATGCCCTTAGTGTGTATTTTGTATGTTTTATTTTCTACTTTGCTCAGTCAGCCTATGATACCTACTGAGTACAAGTGGACTATACTCCACCCTGCTGTGCTGTTTCAGTGCAGATCCGGGTTCAAGTGAACCTCATGGTGGTTGATTTGGGTAATATTTGGAGCTTTTCGAGGTAGCAATTGATTTCATTTATCTAGAGTTGACTAATGTTTTCCTTGTTTTAGACTATGTTTTTATTTGTATTCAATGATAGAGTTGTTCCTGTTTTGGATATCTTACGTATTTAGATCTCGAGTTGCACTAGTTATGTTCTTACACAGTGACACTAGGTTTTGGGATTTGGTTTGGTATCATTGACTATGTATTTCTGCTTTACTATATATGTGTGTGGTTTGACTCTACTCTAGGAGTCTTTTCGTGGGATTGATATCATTTTTCTCAATTCGTATCAATTTGGGTGATAGGCTTACTTATCAAGGCTTGCACAACAAGTGTCATCGTCACCCTTGGTTTTTTTGTGTAATATAGTCTCGTGGATCCGTGTCTTTCTTCGAGAGGCTATAGGATATCTTTAGGAAATTTCCCATAGTTTGTTCCTTACCGTGCAAATTTCCTTCATACCTTGTGTTCTAAGTTATATTTCACTTTTCTCTGCGTAGATAGTGATGACTAGGTCTGTTGAGGTTAGAGATGTGAAGCATTATCTGAGGAGAGAGCCTTGATAGCGCCCAAGAAGAAACGCAAGTGTACGTGGTATATCAAGTAGTAAAGTAGCCTAATGAAAGCCAAGTATCGATCCCACAGGGACTTGGTTTAACAACACTTCAATTCTAGTTCACAGTTTAGGTTAATTTAGTGCAAAGGTAACCTAAAAGAGAGTATAGAAATTATAACTGAAAGTAAAGTAAATAATGCGGAAATTAAAGTCTTGAAACAATCAATGGAAGTAAGCCCAGGGTTAAAACACTTTGAATAATCATACTACGTTATTGAATTTCATTCGTTAACTTGCTTATCTTGGTTGTTGATTCGTAGGGTTAATTGCATGATCATTGTCTCTCGACCTCAAATCGTTTACCTAATTTGTACATTACAACTGCATCATTGAGTAGGAATACAATAATCCAAATTAGGTCTTTAATCTATCATCCTACGTGTGTATCAAGTAAGGCTTCTAAGTACATCCCTGTCCTAGACACTAATTTGAATTCCTTGTTTTATAAAAGAATACAAGCACACTTTGCTTATCCCCACGTTCTATCTTCCTATTACCTCTCCCGGGATCACAAGGTTGACAATTGATGTATTCTAAGGTGACCAATCCTCAAAATAGTTAAATCAAGAATAAACAAACTAAAAATAATGATAAGCAAATTAAACAAAATAAATTCAAAACAATAGTACTTATGTTCTTGGCTTTGACCCCGGAATAGGAGCTCTTAGCCACTCATCATCATAATCATGATCCAAAAGGTTGAATACATGATATAATCTAATAGAATGATAAATAAAAGAATGTAAACCTAAAAAAACATGTAGTAGTAGCTCCTTGATGTTCCAAGACGTCCAAAGATCATTAACAATGTGTACAAAAGGTGTATTTATAGTTGAATAAAGTCTAGGCCATGTATACATAGAAGAAGGAAACTTTGGCCAAATGTAGATAGAGGGGGCGTCGCCTCCTTGAGTGTACTGCTATAGAGGGGGCATCACGGGCTGTTTAGCACCTCTCCAAGGCAGCTTCACGAGCTCCATAGCCTACTATGGCTGGGACGTCGTGGGCTAATCGCCTTCACACACTGGAATGGCCTTTTGCATCCAATATTTCTCTAAGTGTTCGTCCGCTTCTTTCTTTGCCTTGTAGTGTTGTTTTACCTTGGTTTTCATCTTTTATATCCTCCATATATCACCATATTTAGCTCACAAAGCTTCCTACATAATCATACACCACGAATTAAAGATTTAAACAACACAATATCCATAATAATGAATCAAAACAAGAGCTAAGACTATGCTAGTTTGTGTTAATCTTCAACTTATTTCTCCACCTCTACACTTAATGAAATTGAACTTTACAAATTACCAATAAATTATTCCTCTCATAATTACACATTTAAACTATTTGGAACTCTTTTAACATATTAGAATCAAATGAAACCAACTAGACACACAACTAGCTCAAGCTAGTAAAACTAGTCTTCTCGATTGAACTCTAAATGACTCAATTAAGTACAAACTTGTTTGAAAACAATTTGAACCATTGTAATCACGTTCTTGAACACTTATATGCTTGTTTATATCATATTAACACATAAAGCACCCGAATTATCCTCAAAACAAGATAAATAAGCTAGAATAGTAACACTAGAGTGCATAAATACACCCAACATCAAGCCCAGTCTAGAGGGAGATTTATGCATCATGGATGGGCTAAAGGTAGTGTACGGTCATATGGACCTATCCTATCTAGGAGAAGGGTTAGGGAACTCTCCCCTGAGTCTTAAGTTGAGCATGTTGTAGATGTAGATCCTACTCTGATCCCATTGAGTTCTTCTACCTTAGTCTTGGACGGGTTATTGGTTTGCTTGTTGACCCATTCAGAGGGTGCTCCTTTCACTGCATCTGGAGTTCCTTTAGCCCCGAGTGTAGATCCTTCAATGGTACCTACTTTTATTTTGGGTTCCCCATAGACTTTAAATGTCTTCTTCTTTATCACCTACATTCAAATATGGTATTCTAAGGTCAGGAATTCAGTCTTTATGTATGTTGCCTCCTCATATGGGATCTGACCCTTCTAGATTTACTATGCCTCATCTCATTATGAGTATAGTTATGTCTTCTTAGGTTTAGAAGAGATATAAGAGGTTCACTTATTTAGGTCTCCTAAGTTTAAAAGTATTGTGGGCGAGGATACCTATAAGTTCTTGATGGAATTTTCTAAGAAGTTGCATAACTTGGGTTTGCTTGAGTCGCATGGTATTGTGTATACAACTTATTAGTTGAGAGATATAGCTAGAATTTATTAGAGGTCTTTTGTTGGTTCCAGAACTCTCGATTCTCAGTTTGCTGAGGCTTTTTTGAAGAGGTTTATGCCATACAATCTAAGGGATAAGATATAACTTTGATCGCATGGAGAAAGGCTCCATTACTATACAAGAGTATGAGGTACGCTTTCATGCCTCGTCTAGATATTTCTATGCCAGCATCACCAATGAATCTTAGAAGATTCAAAAGTTTGTAAATAGTTGGGATGTTTCCCTTTAACTAGATACATCTCATATAATAGTGTGTGGAGTATTATTTCAAAGAATTGAGGATCATACTAAGATAACTAAGGGTATTTTTTGAGCATCTGAGGGAGGTGCCAAGAGAGTGCACCATCTAGGCAAATTCAAAGGTTACAATTCTTGAGGTAGAGAGTCTAGAGGTTTCCTTAGGTATCATGGTTGACCCATATAGGAAGTCTTGCAGAGGTCAGGTAGTGGGTCTTCTGGTTCAATAGTTTTAGGTGGCCATTTTGTCCTAGTCGTACCTCCTTCTACAATGTCGGGTCATGGAGGTTGCTCAATATGTGATGGGATTGGACATTTGGCCAAGGACTACTCTCGTCATGTGTTAAGAGCTGCTTTTATTTTAGTTATAAGAGGTAGGGGTTATACCATAGATATAAGAGGTAGAGGTAGTAAAGCTCGTGGTAGTAGTCATAGAGCTATTTAGCTAGATAATGGTCGTGGATAGTACTATACTATACTAACCAGACCAGAGGCAAAGGTATTTGATGTTGTTATCACAGTTATAATTCTTATTTATTTCAAACCTGCATCTATATTATTTGATTTGGGATCTAATTTCTCTTATCTGTTTATATACTTTACTTTGGTTTTTGGTTTTGTTTATGATCCTCTTGATGTGCCTATTCATATATCTACCTTTGTAGGAGACTCTTCAATGGTGGATCAGGTATACCGATCTTGTGTTATGACTTTTGCTGGGTGTGAGTCTTAGGTAGATCTAATTGTATTAGATATAGCAGATTTTCATATTATCTTGGGCCTGGACTAGTTGGCTCTTACCATACTATCCTAGAATGTTATGCTAAGATTGTGACTTTAGCTTCATTGGGTATGCCAAGAATAGCTTAGAAAGGTGAAATTTATTCAGGTCCCTAGAGAGTTATATTGTATATTTTGTATCATTACTTGGTTGAGGAGGGATGTTTGTCTTATTTGGATCATATTTGTGATACTAGTGCTACTTTATCTCATTCCTTAGATTCTATTCATATTGTTCAAAAGTTCATAGATGTATTCCCTATGGATTTTCCCGGTTGGCCTCTGGATTGTGATATTGAATTTGCCATTGATGTTATGCCAGACACCAAGCCCATTACTATTCTCCTTATCGGATGCCCCCAATCAAGTTGAAAGAATTAAAAGATTAAATATGGGATTTTTTGAATAAGGGATTTATCAAACCTAGTGTATTACCTTGGGGTGCTCCTATCCTATTTGTGAATAAAAAGGCATGTCTATGCGCACGTGTATTGATTATCGGTAGTTAAATAAGGTGATGGTTAAGAATAAGCATCTCCTTTCTCGTATTGGTGATTTTTTTAACCAGCTTCAGGGTGCTTTGGTGTTTTTGAATATTGATTGATGTTTGAGTATCACCAGTTGAGGATTAGAGGTTTAAATATTCCAAAGAAAACCTTTCAAACTTAATACGGTCGTTATGAGTTCTTGATTATGTCTTTTGGGTTGATAAATACCCCAGTCGCATTCATGTAGTTGATGAACTAGGTATTTCGATCGTATCTCAACTCCATTATTATTTTATTTATAGATGATATCTTGGTTTATGCTAGGTCGATCATGAGGAGCATTTGTAGACTGTGCTATAGAGGTTGAGCTAGGAGAAGTTATATGCTAAGTTCTCTATATGCGAGTTGTGGTTGGAGTCTATCCCATTATTAGGTTATGTGGTGACCAAGGATGGTATTATGGTTGATTCATCCAAAATTTCAGCGGTTCATGATTGAGCTTGACTTACTTCCCCCTATTGATATTTGGAGTTTTGTTAATTTAGCAGGTTACTATTGATGTTTTATTGAGGGTTTTTCTTCTATTGTAGCTATATTGACCAAGTTGACTTAGAAGAAGATTTTTTTTCAGTGGTCTGATGTTTGTGAGGAGAGCTTCTAAAAGATCAAGGATTTGTTGACACTAACTTCTATCTTGACCTTGCCTAAGAAGGGCATGGGTTTTACCATCTAGTGTTGGGTTAGGTGTTGTGTTGATGTAGGAGGGTAAGGTAATTATGTATGCTACTCATCAGTTGAAGCTCCATGAGAAGAATTACCCTACCTATGATTTGGAGTTGTACGTGGTTGTTTTTTCTTTGAAGTTGTGGAGGCACTACTTGTATGGAGTCCATTGTAAGATTTTCTTAGATTATTGTAGCCTTCATTATTTCTTCACTGAGTGAGAACTTAATATGAGTCAGCGGCGCTAGATTTAGTTGCTTAAGAATTATGACTTGACTATTCTCAATCATTCGAACAAGGCTAATGTTGTTGCAGATGCCATAAGCTGGAAGTCAACTAGCATGGTTAGCTTGAAAAATATTTTGTCCTAGGAGAGACCTTTGGCCCTAGAGGTTCAGTCTTCGGCTAATCAGATGGTTAGGCTTAATATTTTGACATCTGGATGTTCTTTGGCATTCATGGAGGCTAGGTATTTTTTGATGAAGCAGATTTGAGCTCATTAGTTTGATGATATTAGATTGAGATTGATTTGGGATAAGGTACTGAGGGGTGAGGCTAAGGAATCCTCACTTAATTCAGATAGTATTTTGAGGATTAAAGGTCAAGTTTATGTGCCGAGAGTAGGTGATTGGATTCAATTATTTTTGGAAGAGGCCCATTGTTCTAGGTATTTTATCCATTCGGGAGTGACTAAGATATATCGTGAATTAAGGCAGCATTATTGATGATGTAGTATGAGAAAAGATGTAAAAGATTTTGTTGCTTATTGCCTTTGTTGCCAAAGGGTGAAGGTCGAGCATTTAAGACCTGGTGGTTTACTTCTGAGGTTGACCATTCTCGATTGGATATGGGAAGGGATTACAATATACTTTGTGACTGGGTTACTTTATACTTCGCATGGTTTTGATAGTATTTGGGTCATCGTGGATCGATTGACCAAATGTTTCTATTTTATTTTGGTTCAAGTCTCTTTTAGTGATGAGAGGTTGGCACATATCTATATTCATGATATTATGCATTTTAACATTGTGCCAATGTCTATTATCTCAAATCGAGGATTAGTGTTCATATCTCACTTTTGGAAGACTATTTAGGATGAGTTGGGTACTTAAGTTGATCTTACTACAATATTTCACCCCCAGACTAATGGTCAGTCAGAGCAGACTATTCAAGTACAAAGGATATGCTCCCCGCTTGTGTGATGGAGTTTGGTGGCCAGTGAGAGTAGTATCTAGTTTTTTTTGAAGTTTGTATATAATAAAAACTACCATTCTAATATTGATATGACTTTTTTTGAGGATTTTATGGTAGGTGTTGTCTCTCTCTAATTAGTTGGTTTGAGGTTTTGAGATTAGTTCTCGTGGTACAGACTTGCTTCATGAGTCCTTGGATAGAGTTTTATCCAGGATAGTCTTTGAGTGGTTCAGAGTAGCCAGAAGTACTATAAAGATCGTAGACTTCATGCCTTGAGATTTGGTGTTGGTGATCGTGTTTTCCTTTGACTTTTACCTATGAAGGGTGTGATGAGGTTTGGTAAGACAGGCAAGCTTAGCCTAGGTATATTATCCTATTTGAGATTCTTCGAACTATCTGTGATTTGGCTTATGAGTTGGCATTGCCCCCAGATTTATCAGTTGTTTATCCAGTTTTTCATGTTTCCATGCTTCGCTATTACATTTTGGATGAGTCTCATGTCATTCGTTGGATTTCATTCAATTAGATAAGAGGTTGTCTTTCGTTGAGGAGCCTTTCTCCATTTTGTCTAGGGATGTTAGATGGTTGCATTCTAGAGATATTTCAGTGATTAAGGTTCAGTGGAGACATCGACCTACAGATGAGGCTATTTATGAGGTCAAGTCTGATATGTGTAGTTCTTATCCCAAGTTTTCTGATGATTCAGGTATTTTCCCTTGTCTTTAGTTCAAGGACGAACAAGATTTTTAGTGATGGATGATGTAACGATTTGATTTTTGATGATTTAAGTAAAATATTCATTTTTAGGTGATTTGACCATTTTATCCCTCCTTGTGGTTGTATTGTGGTATTTATGAGGTGTTCGGATGCTTGGCATAGTTCTCAATGCATTTCAGTGTGATATACATAAAATTATGGTTTTTGGTGGCTTAAAAAGTCATATAGCTGACTTTGATCAACATTCATTGATCTGTGAATTGGATGGCAAATTAGACAGTGACAGCAGATCCAAAATGTCGATTTTAGGTTGGTAACATAGTTGGTGTAGTGTTATGAATTTTGTATCTCAATTCGACACTTAGTTTGGAAAGTTGTGAAATTAGGTTATAGGGGTAATCTTTTTGAAAACATTGGTTTTTTTAATATCAGGTATCACCGTTAAGTCCAGAGAGTCGAATTTGATAGGGTAGCATAGTTTTTTTACGTTCATGAGATTTTGGAATAATCCTGAGGAGTCTGCAAAGACTTGAAATTCTACAAGTCTCCAGCTGGTGCTGGTGCACCCGTAAACACGAAGGGTCATTCACTTACGCGACTCAGCTAACTAGATGCAAGTCTTCCATACGTGACATCTTGGTCTCAATTGGGGGACTCACATATGCGATACCTTTCCTCAGGCTAGGTACCACGTACGTGACCCAATGATCGCGTATGCAATGCCTGAGTCCTTTATATACCCATGTTTCTCTATTTTTTACCAGTTTTTAGACTTGGATCTTAAGGTTTCATGATTTTGACCAATTTCTTCCACTTTTAAGCTTGGGTAAGCTCCATAACACCTTTTTTAAACTATTTTCTCCAAATTTCATCATGTAATTCTTGTTTAAACTTGAATTGGAAAGATAAAAATAGGGGATTTTGGCCCAGAAGGCCTAAAAATTATAATTCTGTTATTTAAACCGCGATTTCAATCCATTTTCACTTGAGTGAGTTTCTATCTTGTAATCATTCCTTTTTTTATTTCCTCTTCAAAACAACTTCAATTCTTGGTTTTAAAACAACTTTTGAGGATTTTCGTCAGTAAAGTTTAAGCATGGGTTTTTTTTAATTAAGACATCATTTTAACTTGTTTTTGCTTGCGTTTTCAACTGTAGACTCATAAAAATATGGGGAACATGTTTCAAAAATAAAATTATGATTTTACTTTTATTTTATGAAAACCCATTTCGGGGGTTCTTTTTGTCCCTAACTAAAAATTAGGCAATTCGGGTATTATTGCTTTCTTTTGATATGCAGATTTTATGTTTCTATGTTTTAGTTGATTTCGAGACTTTTCGTGGGAGTATGGCATTGGATTGAGGGATTGCGGATTGATTTTTAGCATTTGAGGTAGGTTATGGCTTAACTTTCTTCAGACAAGGCTGGATAGTTCATGTTGATACAAAGGCATGTTAACTGTGTGGGAACTAATCATGAAAATGGCTATAATTATTGTGTTGTGCCCATGTTAAGGCCGATATATTGATGTATTTGGTTTTTTTGGAACATTATTTGTTATGTGTGATCGTGTGGGGTCTTATATGATGTTTTTGGACATGTATACATAAAATTAATTGTATCTTGCTAATTAAATAGCCTAATGTGGTATAAATATTGTAATTTAATTGTGTCCTACTCTCTTGGCATATGGTTTATGTTGGAATTCATGGATGGTTGGAAATATTGAGTGGATTACTGGCTCACTTAGTTTATTGGTTGGATATGAAAATACTTATTCTAGTTGGTTGTGATCATTACATCCTCATAGAATATACATTCATGACTGGTTGAATCATTTGTCCTTTCCATAACTTATCTAATAAAATTGAGCTCTTCCCCTTCAATCAAAAAGATCAAACACTCTTATTCTCTTCAAATTCTTATGTGTTTTAGGCATGTTTCCCTTTCCTAAACTTTAATTTTACACTGCAACATGAATTGAATGGTTTTCCATATGATTTAAGTTGTGGGTTTTGAAATTGGGTCAATGGGTTTTGGTTGTTACTGATTGAATTATTTCTCCTATGTTTTTAATTGATTATTCATGCTTTAAATTGATGTTATTGGGACTGAATTTGTACATTATTTAAATGGTTGGAATGGGAGACATGGGTTTCCCAATTTGGATGAATTTTGGCTTGGAATTGCATGAACCTCAACCCACCTTGTGAATTTGATTTTTATTATGGAAAACTAAATGTTTAACTTGCTTTTGAACTTATTGCCTTTCATAAATGAATATAAAAATGGATTTGGATGGCCTTGTTGGTCATGATTTTGATTTTAATGGAACTTGGGAGTCAAACTTAGTTATGTGAACTGGTTTATCATGTTTGAATTAGCTTGCAACCATATTAGTATAATGATACCAAGTGGTAAATGCCTTAGTGAATGAATCATGGGGTTAATGGTTGGAATTATCTGTAAAGTGATTTTAATTTAGGCTTAAAGGGGGTTGTGTATCTCATCGTGAAGATGTAAATATCGGGAGGACAGACACTAGTGGTGTTCTATATGACCGTGTGCTTGATACACACTTGATATATATATATTTGGGATGGATATTGGCCATGGTGGCTTTAGATTTCCCTCGGATCTTGGTTCATGTGGCTAACATGCACTAGGGACCTTCCAGTAGGGGGAGTTGATCCCATATAGTGGGTGCTCTTAGGATGGATTGAGCTACACAGTCCAGGTTAATGGTTTTAAAACTCTCATGTTCATGACCCTTACTCTATCTCAACATCCTATATATGTACATATGAATGTGTGCATGTGGTTTTGATTGATTTTGGACACAACATTATGTTATCACTTTCTCTGATTTACATGTGATTATTTATCCTATTGTCCATCTTAGGATGCTACATCATTTATGATGTAAGTCTGAAGACATTTCTGCTGGTCCTGTGTAATGTTTGGTAGATTAGCACGTTCCATGATTTACTATGAAATAGTGAAGCTTCAGCCTTCTATAGGCCTTATCATTTCATTTTTCTTTCATTATTGATTTAGTACTTTTGGATCCTTTTTGGTCATAGTCGGGGGCATGTCCCGACTTCAACTTTATTTTAGTTTTTTGAGGCATCGTGGATAGATGTGGGCTGGCTATTGATTGGCTCTTAGAGTTTATTTTAGTTATATATTTTTATTTCATTAATACCTCAATTGTCTTCTACTTTATATTTATAATTATTATTGTACCCTTGAGGTTAGGGTAAGGGGGTGATCTCGATCCATGGTACACTTAAGATACCCGTCATGGTCAGGTCCTAGTTTGGGTTGTGATAAGCATCGTATCAGAGCACATTTTAGAGCCGTTGGGTGTCCATAAAGTGGTGTTGAGTAGAGTCTTTTTATGGTATTATAGCACGCCGAACTTATAAGGAGGAGGATACAAGGCATTTTGGAATATTTCCCCTTTTTATGTTCTATTTTGGGCTATAGAGTCTAATGTTATGAAACTTCTCTAACTCCTGGCTTCCTTGCATTTAAGATCATGTCTCCTCGAAGATCTGACATTTCTACAAACTCCGCTGGGAACTTTGTTCTTTTTTAGGATAATATGGAGGGGACTCACCTTGTGTATGGAGTGCATACCTGGTATACGGTCTCTGCTCCTGAATGTGTTGCCTTATGTGGAGTCCCACCTGTCCCCATTAGTCCTCCTCTTGCTTCTAGTAGTGGTGATGCTTATGATTAACCTCCTCAGGGGGAAATCTCTAATGTGGAGTTTTTCTAATCTATTCATTTGCTCACTCGATTAGTGACATCTCAGACTCATCAGTCAGATCATATTAGTTGTGTTGCTCCTTTGTCTGAGGTCACTCGGGTTTTCCAGTTCATGAGGGTAAATCCCCCAACCTTAGGTTTGTGGATGAGATGGAGAGCATTTTTAAAGTGATGAATGCAACTGATTCTAAAGGTGTAGAGTTTGTTGCATATCATCTGGAAGATGTAGCTTATCAGTGGTATGCGGAGTGGGAGTAGTTGAGGGGTGATGATGTAGAGCCGACATTATGGAATAAGTTTTTAGGTGTCTTTCTTGATCACTTCTTTTCTATGGAGTTGAAGGAAGTTAAGGATGAGGAGTTTCTTAATCTAAAGCAAGGTAAGATGAGTGTGAAAGAGTATGCCATGAAATTTCAGCACCTGTCTCGTTACACTCCAGAATTGATGTCTAGCTAGAGATCTAAAATGAGGAGGTTTTCTTTTGGGTTGTCCAATGATTTGGTATTATAATGAAAATATGCAATGTTGAACAATCATATGGATATCTCTAGACTTTTAGTTTATATGCAATAGGTAGAGGATGAAAAAAAGAGGCAAACAGAGATTAGAAAAAGACAAAATAAGAAGTTTAGGTATTTAAAGCAAGGTGGGGGTCAGCAGAATAGTGGAGGGATGGTAGATAGTGGACCAAGATAAAGAACTAGGGGAAATTAGTATTCATATGCTAGTGCTCCCTATCCTAAGCTTTTGTGTGATCGTCATTCTCAGGCTAGCAGTGGTCCTAAGGCATGCGGTGCCAAGTCTCAAGTTAAAGGAGCTCAGACTGCCCCACCTTATCCTCCTTGTCATTTTTTGGGCAGCTTCACCATGGATATTGTGAAGAGGGGAGAAACTGGTATTATAATTGTGATCAGCTAGGTCACATGTAGCAAGATTGTCCTTCAGCTAAGGTTGTCAATAGGGCTAATAAAGTTTTGATTGCCACATCTTCAACTCCAGCACCAAGGGCGCTACTACTGGTACCGACACTAGTCAGAATCATCACTATGCACTTGGTACTCTCTAAGAATTTGAGGTATCTCCAGATGTTGTTACTAGTATGTTACAACTCTTTTTCTGTGATATTAATTATTTGCTTAATTCGGGTTCTACACTTTTTTATGTGACCCCTTATATGGCTGTGCATTTTGATTTTGGTCCCAAAAGTATTTCCAACCCCTTTTCTGTGTCCACTCTAATGGGTGATTTTATAGTTGCAAGAAAAATTTATAATGGTTATGTAGTGTCTATCTTCCATAGGGTGATCTTAGTGGATTTGATAGAGTTGGATATTGTGGATTTTGATGTTATCTTAGGGATAGATTGGCTTCATTCGAGATATATATATTTGGATTGTAGGTCCCAAAAGGTTAGTTTCTAATTTCCTAACCAACCAGTAATTGAATAGGAGGGAAGTTCCTTAGCGCCTAAAGGGAGGTTTATTTCTTATCTTAAAGCCCAGAAATTGATTTAAAAGGGGTGTCTATATCATCAAGTTTGGGTTAAGGATTCCGATTTTGGAAGGTCTTTGCAATCTATCGTTGTTGTTAATGTGTTTCTTGAAGTGTTTCCTGGTGATCTTCCTAAAATCCTCCTGACATGGAAATAGAATTTGGCATTAATCTTTTACCGGATACTCATCCAATTTCCATTCCTCCTTAAAGAATGGCTTCGGCTGAATTGATTGAGCTGAAGTGAAACACCCCAAATTTTTGGCCATTGCAAATTTCTTGAGCTTTGAGCTCATTGCCTTGATTATGACTTAACCATATGAGTTGTATGGTGTCTTGATGGGTCAGGTGACCTTAGTTGTAAGGTGTCCAACGGATGGTGTTTGAGTTTTTCGTCTTCGTTACGAGTTTGTTATACAAGTCGTTAAGGGTGGTGATGAATTGTAAGGAAAAACCTTAACCAAACCAGTAACTTAGTGCCTTGACTTTGCTTTAAGTACGTGTGGCTCACTAGGAGCTGTGAGGATATGTTACGAGTCGTGAGGTATAGTCATAGGTTGTACAGTATCTAACCTATTTGGGTACTGTGTTGGTTACGACTATACCCTATTAGTCATAAGGATAGGTTATGGTAGGATCATTGAGTCGTAAGGTGTACAGTGTATAGGTTTTCAACTAACTATCTCGGATATGACTCAAGGTTACGAGTCATATGATGTGGTGACGATTCCATCGGTTGACTCATGACCGAAAACGTGTTTTACAGCCTTTAAGCTGAGGGTATTCTGGATATTTCCCACTTTAGGTGCTTTTTATACCACAAGTTAAAACCTTCCTTAGGACTTCATTATCACATTATTCCTGGCAAAATACTTCCGAAATTCTCTCTCAAACTCTTTGTTCAAGCTAAGTCTATGGTTTCAAGGAAGGTGATCATTTAGGGTTCTAAGGGTGTAATCTCTTCAAAATTTCTTGGTATTTTAGGCATGTTACTCCTCCCTTATTGTTATTTTACTTAAAGAACAGATTTAATGTATGACTTTCATGGTATTGTTATGGTTTTGAAATAAAGGTTGGGGGTCTTTGAATGCTTAATGTTGAATGATATTTTTCCATGGTTTAATTATGGTTTTCCTATGGTTTTGAGCATGTGGGTTCATGGGTATGGTGGTGGGACTTGATAATGGTATCTTTCTCTACACTTGTGACTTTTGAAGTGGTTATGACCCCAACTTTGTATTGTAAAATTGGTTAGTAGTTATGAGAAAGGTGGAAATTTGAATTATGAGTACAACAGAATCCCTAAAGTGTTTGGTTTGACTTATTTCCTTAAACTAATGCATGGTATAAATGGTTAAATATTTACCGATGGTTTTGAAAACCTTGCGGGGTACATGGGAATCCCCTAAGTGATTTTAATAATGGATTCTGTAGGGTATGTGGGAATCCCCTAAGTGTTGGCTAATGACGTTACTTGTAAGCTATAGTACGTATGGCGATACCACTTAATAATAATGCCTTAATTATTGACTCCAGGAATTATTGGTTTGGTCTATTTTCTAAATGTTTTAATTGGTCAATAATGAGGGTTATGATAGCTAGCCATGAAGGTGTGAGTCCAAAGGACGGACAATGAAAACTCATGTTTGTCGACATGAGGGTTGGTCTGGGTGATCATATGTGTGTGGGGTACACAGGAATACCCCAAGTCTATACACGTATATATGTATCATAGAGGGAAAAGGGTACAAGGGAATCCCTGGCCATCTATGACATATTTGGTTCGTTCAGCAATATAAACTGGGCCCATTCAAGGCATAACACTAGACCCATATAGCCCGTGGGTGGATTTATGACGGTAAAGCTACATAGTATAGGCTAAGGTTTTAAATGTATAATAAACCTTGTTCCCTATCCTGACATGATATATATGTATATATATTTGCATATGGTTATTTGTATTGGTTTGATTTGGTTTTGATTTAATGGCACTATTTTATTTTTATCCTTGAGTTACAAGCTAGCGTTCACCCCGTTAACCATCTCTGGGCGTTGTATCCCCATGCGATGCAGGAACTGGTTATACTACCAATCCTCCTGCTTAATTACTTGGTGATTTAAGGATAGCTTTTTAGTCAGAATGAAGTGGTGAGCTTCTACACTCCAAAAGACCCCATTTCATGCAATGGACTTCTTTATGCAATTATTATTCTTTGGTTTTGGTTTTTGGCTATGGTCGGGGGCATGTCCCAACTAGATATTCTTTGGTTCTAACTAGAGGTTTTATTAGACTACTGTAGGCATGGGCGGTATCGGTATTGGTATGAGGATTGGTATTGGTATTTGATGCCCATTTGGTTATGGGTGTTTGGTTTTGGTTATAGACTCCTTTTAACGTCTATAAATTAAAGTTATCTTAGTTTGTTATATTTTCAAAATTCATCTAACATAGGGTGTAGGGCGGTTAATGGTTTGGGTATTGGGGGTGGTCTCTGGTCTTGGTTGAACTTTAGTTACCCAACACGACTAGTCCCTAGTTTGAGTCGTATTAGATTAGTATCAGAGCCCTACGTTCATGGTCAATTGGGTGTCCACAAAGCCGTATTGAGTAAAGTCTCTTGTAATGGTATGTAGGGCACCACACTCATAAGGGAGAGGCTACGTGGTATTTAGAAATATTTCTCTTTCTTGTATTCTGCTACGGGCAGTAGAGCCTAAGGTCTTGAAACCTTCTTTAATTCTCGTTTATTTGCTTTTTAGATCAGACCTCCTAGATGATTCGAAGCCTACGGAAACTCCTTTGTCCCACCCGAGGATAATGCTAATGGGACATGTCCTACTTATAGGGTCCGTACTAGGTTTAGGGTCTGGTAAGTTCCATCGACCCCTTCCAGTCCTTCTCGAGCTCATCAAGTTGATGCAACAAATGCTAAGTTTCGTCAATCTATCCATATGTTGGCTCAGTTGGTAACCTCTCAGTCTAAGAATGGTGCTTTTGTTACTTTATCGTCTGAGGCTACAAGGGTTGGCTAGTTATGAGTTTAAACCCTTCAACCTTTACTAGAATTAGGGTAAAGAAAGATCCTCAAAGTTTTCTTAATGAGATGGAAAAGATCTTCTGTGTAATGCATGTCACAAATGTGGAAGGCATGGAGCTCGCTGCCAATCAATTAAAAGATGTGGCATACCATTGGTACGAGGAACGAGACCATTCAAGGGGTGATAATACTGAGTGAGCTTTGTGGGATGATTTTTCTAATGCTTTCCTAGACTGTTTCTTTTCTCAAGAGCTGAGGGAGGCAAAGGTGGAAGACTTTGTTAACCCGAAGCAAGGAAAGATGTCAGTCAAGGAGTATTCTTTGAAGTTTCACAAGTTATATCGGTGTGCTCCAGAGTTGGTTACTAGCATAAGGGCTATAATGAGAAAGTTCACTTCAGGGTTCTCCTGAGACTTTTTTTGAAGAGAAAGGAAGCCTTGTTAAACAGTGACATGGACATCTCCATGTAGGTTGTGCACATGCAGTAGGTTGAGGAAGAGAAGAAGAAGCAGGCAAAGATAGAAAAGAGTTAGAGAAAGAAGTTTAGATTTTCTGAGCAGAGCGATAGTCAACAACAGAGTTGTAGGGATGGTGAAAAATAGTCCAAGAGAATGTGGGGAAATTTTGGGACTCACTCAACAGTTCGTGCTCCTACGCAAATATATCTGGTGATAGACATTTTTAAGGTGGGAATAATTATAGGCACAAGGTTCCCAATTAAGGCCAGTGGGGTCCAATCAGCTCTATCGTATCCTCCATATTGATTTTGCAATCGATTGCATTAGGATTTCTGTGATAAGGGATGGGACAAGTTCTTTAATTGTGGTCAAGAAGGGCATATTCTTAGAAACTGTCCAGTGGCCAAAATTACTTCTGGGGAAAACAAGGTTCTGGTTGCCTCTTCATCAGCTCTAACACCAAAAGGTGCCCCATCTGGCTTTGGCACTGGTTGGAATGTACTCTATGCTCTTACTACCCGTCAGGAGTCTGAGGCATCGCCTGGCGTCATTATGAGTATGTTGGAAATCTTTACCCTTGATGTGTACTTTTACTTGATTTGGGGTCCACTCTTTCTTATGTTTCCCTATTTATGGCTGTGCATTTTTATTTCAGTCCCGAGTGTCTTTAGGACCCCTTTTCTGTTTCTACCCTGTGGGTGACTCTAGGATTTCTTGATGATTCTATAGGGGTTATGTGATATATATGGGTGGTTGAGAGCCTTTGGTGGATCTAGTTAAATTAGATATAGTTGCTTTCGATGTTGCTTTAGGGATTGATTGGTTGCACTCATGTTTTTCTTCTCTAGGTTGTCGGGCCCATATGGTCATCCTTAAATTCCCTAATAAACCTATTATTTAATGGGAGTGGTTCTCTAGAACCTAAGGGATGGTTCATATCGTATCTTGGAGCTCAGAGATTAATCTCCAAGGGGTGTCTCTATCATTGGGACTGGGTTAAAGATTCTAACTCAGAGGGTCCCTTTTTACAATCCATCCCAGTGGTGAATGAATTGTTTAAGGTCTTCCCTGATGACTTTTTCGATGTCCCTCCCAATAGGGAGATTAGTTTTGGGATTGATCATGTTTTGGACACTCGTCCTGTCTCTATTCCCCTATATATAATGGCTCCAGTTGATTTAAAAGAGCATAAGTAATAAAAGGATTTCTTATATAAGGGTTTCATCTATCCTAGTATTTCTCTGTGGGGTGCACCGATATTGTTTGTGTGTAAAAAGGATGGGTCCATTTGGATGTGTATTGATTATCGACTATTGAATAGGTAACAGTAAAGAATAAATAACCTCTTCTAAGGATAGATGATTTATTTGATCAGCTTCATGGTGCTAAGTTCTTCTCTAACATCAATTTTTGATCTAGGTATCATCAGCTAAAGATCAGGTAGGCAGATATCCCTAAGACTGCCTTTCGTACCCGATATGGGCATTTGAGTTCCTGGTTATGTCTTTTGGGTTAACTAATGCCCTGATGACATTCATGGACATAATGAATAGGGTCTTTCATTAGTTATGGATTTATTCATCATCGTATTTATAGGTGATATTCTAGTGTACTCAAAAAGTGAGGTGGATCACGCTGATCACCTCTGCATTGTGTTGTAGACCCTGAAAGATCAATAGTTGTATGCCAAGTTTTTGAAATGTGAATTTTGGTCGAATGTTGTCACTTTTTGGGTCATGTCATATCTAGAAGTAAGTTATAGTAGCTAAGAGGTGGCTTAAACCCACGACTCCAACCAATATTCAAAGCTTCTTGGGTTTAGCTGTTTACTACAGGAGATTTATGGAGATTTTTTTTCTATAGCTGCCGTTTTGACTAAGTTAACTCAGAAGAATGTAAATTTCTTGTGGTCCGATGCTTATGAGGGTAGTTTTGAGATGTTGAAGGATAAGCTAACTTTGGCTCTAATTTTGACTTTGCCTAAAGGCATTGATAGTTTTGTGGTCTATTGCTATGTGTCTCGTGTGGGGCTTGGTTCCCTTTTGATACAGCATAGCAAAGTGCTAGCTTATGCCTCCAAACAGTTGAAGGTACATGAGAAGAATTATTCGACTCATGACATGGAGTTATTGGCTATGGCCTTTGCATTAAAAAATTGGCATCACTATTTGTATGGAGTGTATGTGGATGTCTTTTCAGATCATAAGATCCTGTAGTATGTGTTCACCCAAAAAGAGCATAACCTCAGGAAAATGAGATGGCTTAAGCTACGCAAGGATTATGTCATGAGTCTTCGCTACCATCCAAGTAAAGCTAACATAGTTGTTGATTCTCTTAGCAAGTTATCTATTAGAAGTGTACTCATGTAGAAGACATAAAGTGAGAATGGGTGAAAGATATTCACTGTTTGGCTAACCTTAGAGTTCATCTCTTGGACTTTGATGATGGTTGTGTGCTTGTGCAGAAGGTGGCGCAGTCATCTCTTGGTACTAAAATAAAAGAGATGCAAGTGTTAGATCTTATCTTGATAAGAATCAAAGGTGATGTAGGTGAGTAAAAAGTGATGGCCTTTGAGATTAGTGGTGATGGTACCTTGTAGTACCAAACGAGATTGAGTGTCCCCAACATAGATAGACTATGAAAGAGGATCTTTTCTAAGGTGTATGAGTCGATTTATACTATTCATCCTGGTTCGATGAAAATACATAATGACCTTAAGGAGATGTATTTGTAGAATAATATGAAGTAGGATGTGGTTAGTTTTGTGGATAAGTGTCTGGTGTGTAAGAAAGTGAAAGTTAAGGACTTAAGGCCTGGAGTATTGTACCAAGAAATTAAGTTACCTGTGTGGATTTGGGAAGTGATCAATATAGATTTCATTATCGGTCTTCCTCGGTCTCGAAATTACTTTGACTTGATTTGGGTCATCATGGATAAGATGACAAAGTCTGCTTACTTTTTGCCAGTGAGGAAAAATTTCTCAGTGGAGAATTACGTCAAACTGTTTATTGAGGAGATTATGAAGTTGCATGCGGCATATGTTTTTGTCATGTTTGACTGTGGTGCAGTGTTCTCATCACGATTTTGGAGGTTATTTCTAAAATCTTTGGGAACTAAAATGAGTCTTAGTATAGCTTTCCTCCTACAATCGTATGGGCAAGCAGAAAGGACTATTCAGACATTGGAGGATATGCTTTAAGCTTTCGTGATTGATTATAGTGGTAGCTGGATTTAGTATTTGCCTCTTATAGATTTTGTGTATAATAATAGGTACCACTTTAGAATTGGGATGGCTCTGTTTAAGGCCTTGTATAGTAGGAAGTGTAAGTCTCCTATTGGGTGGTTCATGGTTGTGAGGCAGAGATATTTGTCCCAGATTTTATTCACCAAGCTATGGAGGAGGTAAAGGTGATTTGGGATAGACTTATAGCTTCCCAAAGTCACCAAAAATCCTATACAGATGTAAGGCATAGGAAGTTAGAGTTTAAGGTTGGGGATAAGGTGTTCTTAAAGGTATCTCCCATTAAGGGGGCAATGCAGTTTGGGAAAAAAAGGAAAGCTTAGTCCCTAGTATATCGATCCTTATTTGGTTTTGAAGAGGGTTGGTAATATTGCATATGAATTGGAGTTTCCCCTACTTTGAGCTCCGTTCACCCAGTGCTCTATGTGCCTATGTTGAAAAAGATAGTGGGTGATCTGTAACTGATTTTACCTATCAAGGATATTGGTATTTTGAATTATTTGTCTTATGAGGAAGTCCCTATTGAGGTTTTGAATCGGAAAGTTTGTCAATTACAGATGAAGGATGTAGCTTTGATAAATGTTCTATGGAAGAACCATAAGGTTGAAGAGGCTACTTAGGAAGTCAAAGAGGACATGAAGTCCAAGTATCCACTCTTGTTTTCTGCTCCAGATGATCTTACGTAAGATGGGTATTATTCTTAACATCTTTGTTTTCTAACTTGGTTAAAGGTAAGTGTAGAAATGTTTGGGGTTTAATCGTGCTAGTCACTACCTTGTACCATCATTTGAGGATGAATGATCCAAAAGAGGGAGAAATGAAACACCCCAGATTTTTTGCCCTTGATAATTTCCAAAGCTTTGAGCTCACTACCTTAATTACTACTTGACCATACAAACCATATGGTGTCTTGATGGGTCAGGTGACCCTAGTCATAAGGTGTCCAGTAGATTGTGGTTGAGTTTTTTGTCTTGGTTATGACTTGGTTATATGAGTCGTTATAATTAATGACGAGTTGTTAAGGAAAACCTAAACCAAATCAATAATTTAGTGGCTTGACTTTGCTCTGAGTACAAGTGGCTCACTAGTATCTGTGAGGACAGGTTATGAGTCATGAGGTATAGTCATAGGTTGTCTAGGGTTTGACCTATTTGGATACTATGATGGTTACGACTAGACCCTACAAGTTATTGGGATAGGTTATGAGTGGGATCATGGAGTTGTAAGGTGTACAATGTATAGGTGTCCAACTCACTATCTAGGATACGACTCAAGGCTATGAGTCGTATGATGTGGTGACGAGTCCACGGGGTTACTTGTGACCAAAGAAGCTTTTTACACCTTTTAAGCTGAGACTATTTTGGATATTTCCCACTTTAAGTACCTTTTATACCAAGAGTTAAACACATCCATGGGGACTTTACTATTACATAATTCCTAATAAAACACTCCCAAAATTCTCTGTCAAACTCTCTGTTCAAGCTAATGTTAGGGTTTCAAGAAAGGTGATCATCTAGGGTTCAAAAGGTGCAATGTCTTCAAAATTTCTTTGTATTTCATGTATGTACTTCTTCCTCGTTGTTATTTTACTTAAAGTACATGTTTTAATGTATGGCTTTCATGATATTGTTATTGTTTTAAAATAAAGGTTGGGGGTCTTTGAATGCTTAATATTGAATAATTTTTTCCCATGGTTTAATTATGGTTTTCCATGATTTAAGTATGGTTTTGAACATATGGGAGCATGTGTATGGTGGTGGAACTTGATAATAGTAACTTTCTCTAAGCTTGTGACTTTTGAAGTGGTTATGACTCCAACCCTATATTGTAAAATTGGTAAATAGTTATGAGAAAGGTGGGAATTTGAATTAGAGGTATAATGGAATCCCCAAATTGTTTGGTTTGACTTATTTCTTAAAACTAATTCATAGTATAAATGGTTACGAATGGTTTTGAAAACCTTGTGGTATAGACGGAAATCCCCCAAGTGATTTTAATATTGGAGTTTGTGGGGTACATGAGAATCCCCTAAGTGTTGGCTAATGACATTGCTTGCAATCTATAGTTCGTATGGCGATACCAATTAATAATGCCTTAATAATTGACTCTGGGATTTGGTGGTTTAGTTCTATGCTAACTGATCTAATTAGGAAATAATGGTGGATGTGATAACTAGCTGTGAAGGATTGAGTTCGAAGGATGGACACTCGAAACTCATATTTGCCACTACGAGGGTTGATCTTGGTGACTATATTCTTGTAGGGTCGATGAGAATCCCTCAATTCTATACACGTATTATGTATCATGAGGATGAAGTGTACAAGGTAATCCTTATCCATCTTTGACATCTCTAGTTTGTGTGGCTACACGCAATGAGGCCTGTTCAGGGGTTAATACTAGACCCATATAGCTGGTGGATGGATTTATGATGGTAAAGCTGAAACACCCTGGGGTTTTAACCTTAAAAAATTTCTCTATTTTGGACCTTCTGGATATCATACGACTCACCATACTAGTCATATGGTAAGGGTACTGGTTAGGTGACCCAGTCAGATGTTTTTCAATATTAGATGGTGATGGATGGTGGAGTTTATGAAATGTGCACGACTTGGGTGGGTACGAGTCATATGGTGGATCACGATTTATAGGTTTAGGTTTTCCTTCACTTATTCTGAAACATAGTAACTTAACTTGGATCTAAGTAAGAGTGGCTCGCTATGATTTATGAGATAGGGTATGAGTGGTACAGTCCAACTTATTTGTTGGATAGTGTCAACCCCTCTAGATTCTGCCTAAGGTATGGGTTGAGGGTACGTGTCGTATTCTTGGGTCCAATTGGGGCATGATGGTCATGTGTTGGACAATGTTGGGGGTCCAAGGGATGCCTAGGTTACGAGTGGTGGGTATCACTCGTATGATAGGTTATGGATGGTATGGTAGAGTCTTACCAACCTGCAGGAAAGTAATACAGTCTTATAACTCTTTCGGATCCCATGACTTAAAAAAATCCTTCTGGGGCTTCATTGACCTATTTGCAATCAATCAAACACTAAACTCCTTCAAAATCTCTCAAGGCTCTTAGGTTAAGAAAAAGTTAGGGTTTCCTTCAAGGTGTCGATTGAGGCTCATAGTGGTGATTTTTTCTTATCTTCTTCTCAATATAAGATATGTTACTCCTCCCTCATTGTTAGTTCCAACTAAAGGCATGTTTTATGAATTATTTTCATGGCATAATTGTTGTATGGTTTTGGGTTTTCAAATATATGTAGGGGCTTTTGGTTATAAATGCTTGGCTATGGTTTTCCCATGTTTTAATTATGGATTTACATGTTTTAATTGTGAATTAGACATTTGGTAGTATGGGAATGGTTAACTGGTACTATGTTTTAGTTTTGGAAACACTATGTCCCCAATATGTTTGATAAAATGCCTATGAGAGTGCTTTTACTATATTTTTGGACTTTTAATGTAACTATTGCATGGTATAAATTGGTAATGGAATCCTAAAAGGTATAAATGGTTTAAATGAATTGGAATGGTAAAATAGTAAGGTCTTGATGGTTCTGGTTGGTCTAATTAAAAATCTTGTGGGGTACAAGGGAATCCCTAAGCAAACATAACAATGATCACCTATGGGGTACATGAGATTACCCCAAGTCAACTTAAAAATGCAATCTATGGGTACATAGAAATCTCTTTTTCTTAAAAAGGATGGATAAGGATATTACTTGCAAGATATAGTTGGTATGATGATACCACTACTTGTAGGCTTGGTTGATAATAATTGGAATGGTGGTTTGGTTGTGTTGTAATGGTTTTAATTGGGAAATAATTGTAGGGTGTGATATCTAACCATGAAGGTGTTAGTTTAATGGACGGACACTAGAAACTCATATTTGCCGACATGAGGATTGGTCATGACGATCATGTATGATACTTACGAGGTACAAAAGAACCCCCTAAGCACACTTTTACATATTTATCATAGAGAGCAAAGGGTACTAGGAATCCCCTACTCCTATTGTATCTTTGGTTCATGCGTCTACATACATCGGGGCTTGTTCAGGGGGTTACACTTAACCAATATAGCACTTGGGTGGTTCTAGGCTAGTTATGCTACCCATACCCAAGTTAATGTTTTTAAAGTCATGCTAAACCCATTCTCTTTTACGGCATGGTTATATATATATGTATATATGGATTGTGAATACATATGGTTAGTTTACCTGGCTTTCAAGGTTATCATTATTTTATCCTTATCCTGAGTACTTACTAGCGCTCACCTGCTAACTAGTCTTTGGGTGGTTGTATCCCCACACAATACAGGAATCAACCATTCTACTCCTCCTACTTAGTGATTAGATTTGGGATCAGTTATTGAATTAAAGTGGTGAACTTCCATACTTCGAAAGGAACCATTTCATATCATAGATGTATTTACATACTTTGATTATTTCCTAGACATTTGTTTTGGCTATGTTGGGGGCATGTCCCAACCATATATTATTTTATTTTTGGTTAGAAGATTTGTGGAACTCATATGGGTTGGTATGGGTAGTGTCAGTATTGGTGTCAGACTTAGTATTGTCACTGGTATTGGGGCTGATATCGTTGGATTGTATTTATGATTCCCCTACCCTTTTATGTTATGGGCTCATACATGGTTATTATTTTGACTATTGGTTGGATATTGGTTGGTTGGACTTTCTTAGGTTGGTCATGGTCAAGGATCTATCCTAGACCCTGGAATTGTAATAAACGCTACTTTGTTATATGTTCGGAATTTATCTGACTCAGAAGGGTGCATTTGGATGGTTGGGTTGGGTATCTAGGGTGGTCCTTTATCCTGATTGGACTTGGGATGCCCATTTATGACAAGGCCCCAATTTGGGTCGTGTCAAGTTGGTATCAGAGCTTTAGGTTCATGGTCAATTAGGAGTCCACAAAGTCGTTTCGAGTAGACTCTCTTTAATGGGTGTGTCGTACGACCCACCCATACGAGAGGGACTATAAGACATCTAGGAACTATTTTTCTGTCTTTGAGTTCAATTTTTAAGCTTGGAGTCTGTCCTAGAATCTAATCTAAGGTGGAAAAGGTGGAAAAGGATCCTTAAGTTTTATTGGAGTAGATGGAAAAGATATTCAGGATTATGCATGCCACAAATGTGGAAGGGGTAGAGTTTATAGCTTTTCAGCTCAAGGATATGGCGTACCAATGATACGGGGAGTAGGATCAGACAAATAGAAAAGGTTGATCAATTATCTCCGTGGGAGACTTTATCTAATGCATTTCTGGACTGCTTTTTTCCTTAGGAATTAAGGGAAGCAAAAACGAAGGAATTTATAAATATGAATCGATAAAAGATGCAGTTAAGGAGTATGCCTTGAAATTTCCCCAGTTATCTAGGTATGCTCCGGAAGTGGTGTTTGATATAAGGGCCAAGATGAGAAAGTTTGCTATAGGTCTATCTCGAGAGTTGATCCTTAAAAGCAAGATTGCATTGCTGTTCAAGGACATAGATATCTCTAGGTTGGTTGTTCATATACAGCAGATGGAGGAGGAAAAGAGAAAACAGGATGTGATAGGGGAAATGTAAGGTAAGAAGATTAAGTTCTATGAGCAGGGTTAACAACAGCAAGGTCGTCGGTATGGTGGTAAGTGTCCAAAGAAGAAATATGGGAGGTCTTGTTCTTTCTCCACAACTAGTACTCCTTACCCAAATCCATCTAGAGACAGGCTTCAGCAGGGTAGCAATAACTTCAGGGCACAGGGTGGCCGATCTTAGGATAGTGGGGCTGAGTCGGCCTTATCAGATCTTCCTTGTATGTTTTATGATTGGTTACATCAGGGTTTTTGTGATAAGGGGTGGGACAGGTGCAATAAACGTGGTCAGCCAAGCCATATATTTAGAAATTGTTTGATTGTTAAGGTTGTTTTGAGAGCGAATAAGGCTCTGGTTGTCTCTTTATCTGCTCCCGCACCAAAGGGTACTGCTTCTATATCTATTTATGCTTTTTGTACCAGCATAGGCTGAAATAGGTTATATTCTCCTGCTACCCGATATGAGTCTGAGGCATCTCCTAATGTAATGATAGGTACGTTGCAACTCTTTGCTCGTCACGTAAATTTTTTGCTTGATCTGGGATCCACTCTTTCTTATGTGACCCTATTTATGGTTGTGATTTTGGTTTTGATATCTAGTTTATTTTAGATCTTTTTTCTATTTCTACCCTGGTAAGTGACTCTGTGGCTGCTAAAAGAGTCTATAGAGGGTGTGTGGTATCTGTTGGTAGTATGGAGACTTTGGTTGATTTTATTAAATTAGATACGGTGGATTTTTGATATAATTCTAGGGATGGATTTGTTACACTCATGCTAAGCATTCTTAGATTGTCGTACCCATAAGGTTGTCTTTAAGTTCCCTAGTTAACTGGTTATTAAGATGGAGTGTAGTTCTCTAGCTTCTAAGGAGAAGCTTATATCATATCTTAGAGCTCAAAGATTAATCTTTAAAGGGTGCCTTTATCATTTGGTCTGGGTTAAAGACTCTAACTAGGAAGGTCCGTTTTTACATTTGGTTTTAGTGGTGAATAAGTTTCTTGAGGTCTTACTGGATGATCTTCCTGGTGTTCCTCCTGATAGGGAGATTGAGTTTGAGATTGATTTTGTTTCAGAAACTTATCCAATATCTATTCCTCCTTATACAATGGCTCTGGCTGAGTTGAGGGAATTCAAGGAACAACTTAAGGATCTTTTGGATAAAGGTTTTATCCATCCTAGTGTATCCATATGGGGTGCACCGATGTTATTTATGTGTAAAAAGGATGGTTTCCTTTGGATGTTTATTGACTATAGACAGTTGAATAAGGTGATAGTTAAGAACAAGTATCCTCTTCCAAGGATAGGTGACTTATTTAATTAATTCCAAGGCGATAAATTCTTCTCAACGATAGATCTTCAGTCTGGGTATCATCAGCTTAAGATTTGGGAGGTGGATTTCCCTAAGACGGCATATCATACTTGGTATGGGCACTTTGAGTTCTTGATTATGTCATTTGGTTTGACCAATGCCCCAACGAAATTCATGGATTTGATGAATAGGGTATTTCATTAGTTTTTGATTTATTCGTCATTGTGTTCTTTAATGATATTTTGGTGTACTCTAAGAGTGAGGTGGGTCATGCTAATCACTTTTGTATGGTGTCGCAGACCTTAAAGGAGCAGCAGTTGTATGCCAAATTCTAGGAGTGTGAATTCTGGTTGAATGCTATCACTTTTCTGGGTCATATTATTTCTAGTGAGGGGATCATGATGGATCCACAAAAGGTGGTAGTGGTTAGAAGTAGCCTATACCTATGACTCCAATCGATATTTAGAGCTTCTTGGGTTTGGCTGGGTAATATAGGAGGTTTGTGGAGATTTTTTTGACAATAGCTGCCCCATTGACTAAGTTGACTCAAAAGAAGGTAATGTTCTCTTGGTCGGATACTTATGAGGGTAATTTTGACAAGCTAAATGATAAGCTAACTTCGGCTCTGGTTTAAACTTTGCCTGAAGGCAATGAAGGGTTTGTGGTTTACTGTGATGCTTCTCAGGTGGGACTTGGCTGCGTTCTAATACAGCATGGTAAGGTGATTGCCTATGCTTTTAGGCATTTAAAGGTACATGAGAGAAACTTTTCTACTTATGATTTAGAGCTTTTTGGTGGTGTTTACTTTGAAATATGGCGGTACAATTTGTATGGAGTACACATGGATATATTTTCTGATCATAAGAGTCTAAAGTATTTGTTCACCTATAAGGAGCTGAACCTCAGGTAGAGGATATGGCTTGAGCTTCTCAAGGACTATGACATGAGTTATCACTACCATCCAGGTAATGTTAATGTTGTTACTGATGCTCTTAGTAGGTTGTCTAGGGGAGTTTAGCTTATGTGGAAAAGGAGAAGTGGGAGTCGGTGAAGGATATTCACCGCTTGGCTAATCTTGGAGTTCACCTTTTAGACTTTGAGAATGGTGGTGTGTTGGTGTAGAACGTGTTTTGGTCATCTCTTGGTGTAGAGATCATGGAGAAACAAATTCTAGATCTTGTCTTGATAAAAATCAAGGGTGATGTAGGTGGAGAAAAGGTAATGGTATTTAAGATCAGTGGTGATGGTACCTTACGGTACCAAGAGAGGTTATGTGTTCCTGACGTCGATGATTTGTGAGAAAGGGCATTGGTTAACGCACATGATTCTTACTATGTTATTCATCCTGGTTTGATAAAAATATATCGTGATAACAAGGAGATGCACTGGTGGAATGGTATGAAGAAGGATATGGTTGATTTTGTAGCCCAATGTTTGGTATGTCAATAAGTGAAATTTGATCACATGAGGCCTGGAGACTTATATTGGGAAATTGAATTGCCAAAATTGAAATAGGAACTTATCTACATGGATTTTTTTATTAGACTTCCTCGGTCTCGAAACCAATTTGATCCAATTTGGATCATCATGGACATGATGACAAAGTCAGCTCACTTTTTTCTAGTGGCGTCTAACTTTTTTGTTGAGGATTATGTGAGGTTGTATCTTAATTAGATCGTGAAGCTGTATGTGGTACCTGTTTTGATTATCTATGACCGTGGTATGCAGTTTTCATCTCAGGTTTTGTGGTTATTTCAGAAAGGGTTGGGTACTAAGGTTAGTCTAAGTACTTCTTTCCACCCATAGATAGATGGACAAGCAGAAAGGACTAAAGATATGCTTCGTCATTGTATGATTGATTATGGTGGTAATTGGGCAAAGCATCTACCTTTCATAGAGTTTTCCTACAACAATAGTTATCATTTTAGCATTAGAATGGCCCCTATTAAGGCATTATATGCTAGGAGGTGTATATCTCCTATTGGATAGTTTAAGCTTGGTGAGGCAGATATGTTCTGCCCAAAGTTGCCAAAATTCCTATGTGGATGTAAGGTGTAGGGACTTGGAGTTTGAGGTTGGGGATGAGGTTTTCCTAAAGATGTCTCCTATGAAGGGAGTAATACAGTTTGGCAAAAAAGGAAAGCTCAGTCCCTGGTATGTTGGTCCTTATGTGGTTTTGAGAAGGGTTGGTAATGTTGCGTATTACTTGGATTTTCCTTCTAGTTTGAGCTGCATTAATCTGATATTCTATGTCTCTATATTGAGAAAGTGTATAGGTGATCCTTCATCGGTTATTCCTTTAGAAGGATGGGGTATCTCAGATTCCTTGTCTTATGAAGAGATTCTAATTGAGATCTTGGATTGGTAGGTTCGTCGGTTTTGGACCAAGGATGTAGCTTCAGTTAAGGTTTTATGCCGGATCCACAAGGTAGAAGAAGCTATTGGGAAGCGAAAGAGGACATGAAGTCCAAGTATCCACATTTTTTCTGCTCCAGATATTTAAGCGGAAGGTACGTGTTGTTGATAACATCTTTGTTTTCTAACTTGGTTAAAGGAAGGTTTATTTCCTTGCATCTTTATTTTCTAACTTAGTTAAAGGTTGGAATGGTTATGTTGAGATGTAATTCGTTCTTTTACTACCTTATTCATCATTTGGAGGTGAATGATACTAGTGAGGGGGACTGAAATACCCTAGGTGTTGGCCCTTAAAAAATTTCTCCACTTTTGGACCTTCTGGATATCATATGACTCACCATACTAGTCGTATGGTGAGGGTACAGGTCAGGGGACACAATCGTATATTATCCAGTGTTAAGTGGTGATTGGTGGTTGAGTTTTTGGAATGTGTACGAGTAGTATGGTAGGTGACGAGTCGTAAGTTTGGGTTTTTATTCACTTAATATGAAACTTTGTAACCTTACTTGGATCTGAGTATGAGTGGCTCACCATGAATCGTGAGATATGGTACGAATGGTAGTCTCCAACTCGTAAGATAGACAGTTCAACCCCTCTGTATTCTGCCTAATGTATGGGTTAAGGGTATGTGTCGTATGCTTGGGTATGATTGAGGCTTGGTGGTTATATGTTGGATAGTATTGGGGGTCCTAGGGATGCCTCGAGTATGAGTGATGGATACCCTCGTATGATAGGGTACGGGTGGTATAGTGGAGTAGTACCCTCCTGTGGGGGCATTCTGGATATTTCCCCTTATAACCCCTTAGGACCCCATGACTTAAAATAACCTTTTAGGGCTTTATTAATCTATTTCCAATCAATCAAACACTCTAAACTCTCTTAAAATCTCTCAAGGCTCATAGGTTAAGGAAAAGTTAGGGTTTCCTTCAAGGTGGTCAATAGAGGCTCATAGGGGTGATTTTTTCTCATCTTCTTCTCAATCTAAGGCATGTTACTCCTACCTGATTATTAGTTCTAACTAAATACATATTTTATGAATTATTTTTATGGAATAATTATTGTATGGTTTTGGGTTTTCAAATATACATTGGGGTTTTTTGTTATAAATGCTTGGTTATGGTTTTCCATGTTTAATTATGGATTTACATGTTTTGCTAGTGGATTGGACATTTGGTTGCATGGGAATGGTTAATTGGTACTTGGTTTTGGTTTAGGAAACACTATGCCCTATATGTGTTTGATAAAATGCCTATGAGAATGCTTTCACTATATTTTTGGACTTTTAATGTAACTATTGCATGGTATAACTTGGTAATGGATCTCGAAATTGTATAAATGGTTTAAATTAATTGGAATGGTTAAATGGTAAGGTCTTGGTGGTTATGGTAGGTCTACTTAAAAGCATTATAGGGTACAAGGGAATCCCGTAGGAAAACATAATAATGATCACTTGTGGGGTACATAGGATTCCCCCAAGTCAACTTGATAATGTAATCGATGGGTACATGGGAATCCCTTCATCTTATAGATAAGTACATTACCTGCAAGCTATAGTCCATATGACGATACCACTACTTATAGCCTTAGTTAATACTAAATGGAATGGCGGTTGTGTTATGTGGTTATGGTTTTAATTGGGCAATAATGGCGGGGTGTGTTAGCTAACCATGAAGGTGTGAGTCCGATGGATGGACACTGGAAACTCATATTTGTTGACATGATGATTGGCCATGACGACCATATGTGATACTTATGGGGTACACAGGAATCTCCTAAGTACACTTGTATATATGTATCATGGAGTACGAAGAGTACTCGGGAATCCCCTACTCGTTAGTATCTCCAGTTTATGTGGCTACACGTATCGGGGATCATTCAGGGGGTTACACTGGACCCATATAGCCCGTAGGTAGTTTATATGATGGTTAAGCTATGGATACCCAAGTAAATGGTTTTAAAGGCATGCTAAACCCGGGACCCTTTCCTAGCATAGTTATATATATATATATATATATATATATATATATATATATATATGGATTGTGATTACATATGGTTGGTGTACTTGGCTCTGAAGGTAGGAATTTTTTATCCTTATCTTGAGTACTTGTTAGCGTTCACTCGCTAACCCATCTTTGGGCAGCTATATCCCCACGCAATGTATGAACCGGCCATTCTACTCCTCTTGCTTAGTGATTGGTTTTGGGTTCATTTTTTTGGGTTGAAGTGGTGAGCTTCCATACTCCAAAAGGATCTATTTCATATCATAGATGTCTTTACATACTTTGGTTATTTCCTAGACATTAGTTTTGGCTATGGTTGGTGGCATGTCCCAACCGGATATTGTTTTATTTTTGGTTAGAGGCTTTGTGGAACGACTATGGCTTGGTATGGGCCGTGCCGATATTGGTGTCAGCCTTAGTATTGAAATTTGTATTGGGGATGATATCGTTCGATTGTATTTATGATTGTCCTACCCTTTTATGTTATGGACTCATACTTAGTTATTATTTTTGTTTGGTTTTGGTTATTGGTTTGATATTGGTTAGTTGGAATTTCTTGGGTTGGTCACAGTCATGGACCGTCATGGACCAATCCCAGAGTCTGGAATTGTAATAAATGCTATCTTATTATATGTACAAAATTCATTAGACACGAGGGGGTGCTTTTGGATGGTTGGGTTGGGTATCGGGGGTGTTCCTCGGTCTTGGTTGGACTTGGGATGCCCATTAAGACATGGCCTCAGTTCAGGTCATGTCTAAAGCTACAAAATCCAGGCTAAGGTTTTAAATGCATCTAAACCTTGTTCTCTATCCCAGCACAGTATACATGTATATATATTTTCATGTGGTTATTCGCATTGGTTTGTTTGGTTTTGATTTAATGGCACTATTTTATTATTATTCCTGAGTTACATGCTAGAATTTACCCCTCTAACCGTCTTCGAGCACTATATCCCCATGAAGTGCAAGATCCGACTATACTACTAATCTTTCTACTTAGTGACTTAGTGATCGGGGATAGCTTTTGATTCAAACTAAAGTCGTGAGCTTTCATACTCTGGAATACCCCATTTTATGTTATAGACTTCTTTATGTCATTATTATACTTTGGTTTTGGTTTTATTTTTTAGCTATGGTTGGGGGATCCCGACTGGATGTTTTTTGGTTCTAACTAGATGCTTTTTTGGATTACTATGAGAATGGATGGTGTCGGTATTGGTATTAGCATTGGTATTGGTATTGGCATTGGAATCGTATTAGACAACCATTTAGTTGTGGATGTTTGGTTTTGGTTATAAACTTTTTTTAATGTCTTTAAACTAAAGTTATCTTGTTATATGTTTGGAATTCATCTGACATAGGGTGTAGGGCGGTTAATGGTTTGGGTATTGGGGGTGGTCTCCTATCTTTGTTGGACTTAAGATATCTGACATGACTAGGATCTGGTTCGGTTCATGTTATGAAGAAGCAGTTAAAAGATCTTCTTGATAAAAGGTTCATTTGTCCTAGTATTTCTCTATACGGTGCTCTTGTACTTTCTGTGCAAAAAAAAGATGGGTCTCTTTGGATATGTTAGACTATCGTCAGCTAAATAAGGTGATAGTGAAGAATAAGTACCCTCTTCCTAGGATTGATGACCTATTTGATCAGCTTCAAGGAGCTGGATGCTTTTCTAAGATTGATCTTCATTTTTGCTATAATCAGTTGAAAATTTAGGAGGTTGAAATTCCAAAGATTGGTTTCCAGACCTAGCATGGTCATTATAAGTTCATGGTTATGTCATTTAGGTTGACTAATGCTCCTGCTATTTTTATGTATCTTATGAACCAGGTATTTAGACAGTATCTGGATCTGTTTGACATAGTCTTCACTAATGATATATTTGTGTATTATAAGCATAAGGAGGATCATGCCAATCACCTCCAAATTGTGTTGCAGACTCTTAAGGACCAGAAATTGTTTGTAAAATTTTCTAAGTATGAGTTTTTGTTGAATGTTGTGACTTTTCTTGGCAAGTCATTTCTAGTGAGGAGATCGTGGAGGATCCATAGAAAGTTAAGGCAGTTAAGAAATGGCCTAGACTCATGAATACAACCAATATTATGAGCTTCTTAGGTTTGGCTGGGTATTATAGGAGGTTTGTGAAGAGTTTCTCTTCTATTGTTGCTCCATTAATGAAGTTGACTTAGAAGAAAGTCAAGCTCTTGCGGTCTGGAGCTTGTGCGGGTAGTTTTGAGAAACTAAAGAATAGGTTAATCTCTGCGTCAGTTAAGACCCCACTCAAGGGTACTGAGGGGTTTTTGTATATTATAATGTGTCCCTTGTGGGACTGGGTTGTTTTTAGATATAGCATAGTAAGGTTGTGACCTATGCTTATAGGCAGCTTAAGGTT
Organism: Capsicum annuum; assembly: GCF_002878395.1. Lineage (NCBI taxonomy): Eukaryota > Viridiplantae > Streptophyta > Magnoliopsida > Solanales > Solanaceae > Capsicum > Capsicum annuum. Next base: position 153,926,263 of record NC_061113.1, read on the forward strand.
CATGAGAGAAACTATCCGACTCTCGACTTGGAGTTGGCGGTTGTGGTTTTTCCTTGAAGATTTAGCATCATTATCTGTATGGGGTTTATGTAGACATATATTCAGATCATAAGAGCTTGCAATATGTGTTTACTCAGAAGGAATTGCATCTTAGGCAGAGGCAATTGCTTGATTGCTTAAGGATTATGATATGAGCTTGCACTACCATCTAGGTAAAGCTAATGTTGTTGCTGATGCTCTTAGTAGTTTATCTATGAGAAGCTTATCTCATGTGGTTGAGAAGAAAAGAGGGTTAGTAAAGGATATTTACAGGCTAAATAACCTAGGAGGTCGTCTTTTGGACTCTGAGAATAGGGAAGTTATTGTTCAAAAAGTGGTCAAATCATTTCTTGGAGCTGAGGATTTTGATTCGATACTTATGCAGATTAAGAATGACGTGGGTCAGCCAAAGGTTATGGCTTTTGAGATAGTATCAAGGTCAGCTATGCATTCTTGATGTTGATGGGTTGCAGAAAATGATTTTGACTGAGGCTCATGAGTCCAGGTATACAATTCATCTAGGTTCTACTAAGATGTACCATGACTTGAAGGAGATCTATTGGTGGAACAATATGAAAAGGGATGTAGCAAATTTTGTAGCCAAATATTTGCTTGGTCAGCAAGTTACAATGGAGCATCGAGGCTTGGTGGCATGTCTAAAGAGATAGAGTTGCCTCTATGGAAGTGGGAGAAGATTAATATGGATTCTAATATGAATTTTCCGTGGTTTCGCAATCAGTATGATTAGATTTGGGTCATTATGGATAGGATAACTAAGTCTGATCACTTCTTGCATGTGAGAACTAACTACTCAGGAGAGCATTATGCCAAATTGTTCATTCAAGAGATTGTGAAGTTTCATGGTGCACCAGTGTCACTTATTTTAGACTGAGGTACATCAATTTCATCCCACTTTTGGCATTTGTTTCAAAAAGGTTTGGGCACTCAGGTGAACCTTAGCACTGGTTTCCACCCTCAAATGGATAGGCAGGAAGAGCATACTATTTAAACTTTGGAGGATATTCTAAAGGCCTGTGTGATTAATTGTGAAGGTAGTTGGGTTGATCATTTGCCTCTTATTGAGTTCTCTTACAACAACAGTTACCATTCTAACCTTCAGATGGCTCTTTTTGAGGCTCTTTATGGTAGGGGGAGAAGATCACCTATTGGATGGTTTGAATTTGGTGAGGTTAGGTTATTTGGTCCTGATTTTTTTCAGCAAGTCATGGAGAAGGTTAAATTGATTAGAGAAAGACTTAATACTGCTCAAAGTCGCTAAAAGTCTTATGCGGATGTGAAGCTAAGAGAGTTGGGGGTTGAATTAAATGATTGGGTATTCTTAAAGGTGTCTTCTATAAAGGAGTCATGAGATTTTGGAAGAAGGAGAAGCTCAGTCCCTATTACGTTGGTCTATATCTGATTGTAAGAAGAGTTTGAAATATTTCTTATGAGTTGGATTTTCCTAGGACTTTGGGTTCCATTCATCCCCTGTTTCATGTGTCCATACTGAAAAAGTGAGTGAGTGATCCTTATTTGATAGTGACTATTGAGGATGTTGGTGTTATGGATTCCTTGTCTTATGTGGAAGTCCAGATTGAAATATTTTTTAGGTAAGTTCGTAGGTTGAGGACCAATGATGTAGCTTTATTGAAGGTTTTTTGAAAGAGGCTAAATGGAAAGTTGTGGAAGATATGAAGGATAAATAACCATTCTTGTTCTCGAGGTTGGATGAAAGTGCTAAGGTATGAGCTTTGTTTTCCTCTTATCATTTTTTGAGTTTGACATTTGATTCTGATGTATTCTTGTTATTCTCATGCTAAGAGTGTCCTAACTCATCATCCGGGGATGAATGATCCTAAGAGAGGTAGGGATAATGTAAGACCTTTAAAATTTTGATTATTTTATTTTTGACCCTCCCGTGTTCGTAATATCAATTTTTGACTTGAATTATGTCTAGGGATGTTAAAAGAGAAATTTGGGGAAGTTTTAAAATTTTCAAAAAGGGTTGAGGCTATTTTGGAACTCTGAGGTTGTGTGCCTCGCGATATCACCGTGCTATAAAGGTTAACCTCCACGATATTGGCGTTGCACGGAGATTAACCTTTGCGATAAGGCCATTCCACTCTGAGGTATAAATTTTGTCCAGTTTTGTTTTTTCACTTATGGGTAAGGGGCTTTTGGTCTTTTCACCCATTCCATGACTTATAAACATAAAATTGACTTCTTATCCTTCAGTTAAAATGATCAAACACTATTATTCTCTTCTATAACACCTAAACCAAGAAAACTTAAAGGATTTTCATGAAATCACTACTCCGAGATCCAAACTTTAATTTGACTTCAAATTCTTGTATGTTTTAGGCATGTTTCTCTTCCCTAACTTTAATTTTATATTGTAGCATGAATTGAATTGTTTTGCATGTGATTTAAGTTGTGGGTTTTAAAATTGGGTTGAGGGGTTTTGGTTGTTACTGATTGAATTACTTGTCCAATGTTTTGAATTGATTATTCATGCTTTAAAGTAATGTAATTGGGGCTGAATAGGTACATTATTTAAATGGTTGGAATGGAGGATGTGGGTTTCCCCAATTTGGATGAATTTTGGCTTGGAATTGCATAAACCTCAACCCACCTTGTGAATTTGACTTGTATTATGGAAAATTACATGGTTTAACTTGCTTTTGAACTCAATACATTATATGAGTGGATAAATGGATATAAAAATGGAGTTGGATGGCCTTGGTAGCCATGGTTTGGATTTTAATTGGAACTTAGGAGTCCAATTTGGTTGTGTGAACTGGTTTGGCATGTTTAAATTAACTTGCATGCATATTGGTATTACGATACCAAGTGGTAAATGCCTTAATGAATGACTCCTGGGGTTAATGGTTTGAATTATATGTAAAGTAATTTTAATTTAGGTTTAAAGGGGGTTTTGTATCTCACCATGAAGGTGTAAATCCCTAAGGGACAAACACTAGAAACTATAATCAATGGCGTAGGGGGTCTATATGACCGTGGGCTTGACACACACTTAATATATATATATATATATATATATATATATTTGGTATGGCTATTGCCCATGGTGACTTTATTTTTCCTTTGAATTTTCCTCGGTTCGTATAACTAACATGTACTGAGGCCTCTTTGGGAGGGGAAGCTAAACTCACATAGTGCCCTTAGGATAGATCAAACTAAACAGTCTAGTTTAATGGTTTTAAAACTCTCATGTTCATAATCCTTACCCTATCTCAACATCCTATATATGTATATATGAATGTGTCCATGTTATTTTAACTGATTTTGGACATGATATTATTTTATCACTTTCCCTGAGTTACATGCTTGTGATTATCTCATTGACCATTCTAGGACGCTGCATCATTTCATGATATAGGGTTCAAAGATATTTCTGTTGTTCCTATTCAGTGTTAGGTGGATTAGCACGTTCACTAAGTTGTTATGAAGTGGCGAGCCTCCATCTTTCAGAAGGCCCTATTATATCATTTTTCCCCTTATTGATTGAGTAATTTCGGATCCTTTCTGGTCATAGCAGGGTGCATGTCCAGACTTTGATGTTATTCTGGCTTTTAGAGGCTTCCTAGATAGATGTGGGTTGGCTATTGATTGACTCTAAGAGTTCATTTGAGTTATCTACTTTTTTTATTACTATATTAATTGGATTTTACTTTATCTTTATTATTATTATGCTCTTAAGGTTAGGTTAAGGGAGTGGTCAGTAGTCCTTAGTGAACTTGAGATACCCATCACAGTTAGGCCCTATTTCGGACCATGACAATTCTCTACCAATAGATGTACTGGAGAAGAGTTATGGATTCTTGTATTGGATATTGGTTATATATGGGTTAATGAGCCCCCAATGGGTCCTACATCAGTAAGCTTTAGCTCCGATATATAGAGGTCGTGTGACAACCTCGGGTATTATCATCATCATTAGCATTATCATCAATCATCTCCATTGTATTTTTATTTACTTTGTACGTTTTTGTGATATGTTATTTTCCTTGATGTGATATATGTCTATGTGTATTTCTTTCTTTGTATTTGTATGTTTGATACCTGTATACTTATACTTCTCTTTCATGCTGTTATTCTATATATGAATATTATAGAACTGTTAGTAGAGATAGTGTGGGCTACTGTTTGGGATAATTTTTGGTTGCAGGTGACGTTCCCTTATTGTACATTTTGTATACTTTATTTTCTACTTTTTTCAGTCAGCCTATGATACCTATTGGGTACAAGTGGATGATACCCACTCCTAATGTGCCCTTTTGGTGCAGATCCAGGTTCGAGTGCGCCTCACGGTGGTTGATTTGGGCGACATTTGGAGCTATTCGAGGTAGCAATTGATTTTATACATCCGAAGTTGACTACTACCTTTCCTTAGTTTAGACTATGTCTCTATTTGTATTCAGAGACAGAGTTGTTCCTGTCTTGGATATCTTATCTATTTAAATCTCGGGTTGTATTAGTTATGTTCTTACACTGTGACACTAGGATTTGGGGTTTGGTTTGGTATCATTGATCATGTATTTCTGCTTTACTATATATATGTATGGTTTGAATCCACTCTAGGAGGATTTTCGTGGGTTTGATATCATTTTTCTCAATTCATATTAGTTTGGGTGATAGGCTTACTTGTCAAGACTTGCTGCGACAATTACCATCATGACCTTTGGTTTTTGGGTCGTGACAAATGATTTGGTCAAACAACCTATATATTAAGAAATAATATAGAAATAACATAGAACATATTGAAGAAAATCTCTCCCTAAACAAAACTCTTTAAGGACTACATGTGGATGCTACTGTATTATTTTATGAGAAAAGGGATCTTCTATTTATAGAGGTTCAAAATCATTCCTCGACAAAAGAGGTTAGCCAACTATGAAAAAGAATTATATTTTCTTTTCAAAAAAAGTAAAAGTAATTATGGTATTACTTTAATTTCCTTTCAATAAAGTAAAGCTTACAATTGGTAAGAAAATCAGGACGAAAACCTTAACAAATCTCCCAGTTAGGCTTGATTTTCTGGAAAAATAATCTTGATCTTCCTTCTTTACATGATCTTCATATCTGACTTATTTTTACCATGATTAAAAGTTGATATGGGTTAGAAATTAGAGCCCTATGCATTAAAAATAAAGGCATTGGTTGATATTATTAGAGCCCTTTGTATAAGTAAACAGGATTGAAAGTGGAGCCTTGTGCATTGAAAGTGAGCATAGGTTAAAAGTGGATCTCATGCGTTAAAAGTATATGCATGATTTGAAAGGACCCCAAGCATTAAAAGTAAGAGGTGATTGAAATTTGGAGCCCATAAATATGGGCTAAAAATTGACTTTGTTTTAAAGATGGAGTAGCATGATTATTGAAAATATGGTTGAAATTTGTTCTCCACATATAGTTGGACAAAAATCTTCATTATCATCAAATTGTTTGCAACTTTTTTAAACAATTAGACCATCGCATCATTGGACTTTGAACTGTATGCTCTGATATCACTTGTTAGGTTCGAAATTGATAAGGCATCAAGCGAAAGCTAATATTTGCAAATCCTAGAGGCGATAATTTAGACGAAAAGAATAATATACTAAAAGAGCATATTATTAATATGGCCTGCTCAAATGACCTATATATTAAGAACTAATATTAAAAAAACATAGAACATATTAGGAGAAAATTTCTCCCTAAACAAGACTCTTTAAGGACTACAATGATAATGATACTATGTTGTTGTATAAGATGATGGGTCTTCTATTTATAGAGGTTCAAAATCATTCCTCCAAGAAAGAGGTTAGTCAAATATGGAAAATAATTATATTTTCTTTTCATGAAAAGTAAAAGTAATTATGGTAATACTTTTATTCTTCTTTCAAATAAAATAAAACTTAAATTTGATAAGAAAATTAGGACAAAAACCCTAACATTTAAATCCTCATATGATGTTAATAAGGTAAAGTAGCAACAGAGAGGCTGAGATTCTATTAAATAGTTGTCTAAGTTTAGCTAACATAACAAGCAATTGTAAAAAAAAATTTCAAAAGGAAAAGAAAAGATTGATGATGATTATTTATAATTCAATACCTTATGTTTGACCTTGTGTAAAGTTGCTCTATCTCTCAGGTCTTGCTCAGTTATCCTTAACTTTCAATTTATGTAGATAAGGGGCTTGTTAAGAGATCGATAAAAATAAACTTGAAATGTCACAACCTTCTTACATTTGATGGACAATATGGAAAGAGAGGAATCTTTGGCGTTTCAAGAACAAGGTTGAACCCATCATCAACAAAATGAAGCATAACCCTTTAGTAGAGGCAAAAACTCTTAGGTGTTTTCTTTCCATTATTCCAATCTGTGGTGCTCAGAGTTACTTGGTACATGTAATTGTTAGAGGCAGAGATATAGGAAAGTTGATTCGGACATCACAATTATAAAAAATTAAAGAGAAAACACATGGTCATCCCCTTAAACTATAACAAAAGTTGTTGAGACACACTCCAAACTAAAAAGAGGTCATATTATCCCCCTAAACTATTTTAAGGTGCAATAAATACACCATTCAGTGTTGATGTGGCACAAACAGTATGTTCGCTCTCTTGAAAGCATGTGAGGGATGAAAATAAGGCAAAAATCTGATCAATAATGGACATATGTCCCTTTTTAATTGGACATTTTATAATTAGTTAGTGCATATAATTACAAAGATTAAAACTTATATATATTTAATTATTTTTCTTTCTTTATTTTTGGAAATTATTTTCCTTCTCATTTATAAACTTTTATATTTTTTTTCCTTTTCTATTTCATCAATGTCTTATCTTTTCAACTTTAACAAATTTGAAAAATTAAGTTTTTTAAGAAAACAAGAAAATAAAGAAATGTTTCCTTTGTTTTAATATTTTTTATTTCATTTGATTCACTTTCTTATTGTATCCGTACGAAGTTAGCTTACTTTAAATAAAAAGCATTGCAATGAAATTTGAAATCAAATTCAAAGGAAAGACAAAAAGAAAATTAAAAAATAAATAAGTAAAAAAGTAATAAGAAGGTAAAAAAATATATGTGCATTTTGAGAAAAACTTAAATACAAAAAAATAAGAAGGAAAGTAAAAAATAATTATGTGTATTTGAGAATATTAATACAATAAAAAATAAGATGACACGAAAAATGAAAAAATTATGTGTATTTGTGAAAATATTAAATACAAGGCAAAGAGAAATAAAAAAAAATACATGTATTTGAGAATGTTTTAAATACAAGGCAAAGAAAAATAAAAAAATTACGTGTATTGACTTATTTTAAATAAAGGACAAAGAAAATAAGAATAAATAACTAAAAAATAAAATAAAAAGACATTTATACATGTGGCGGCGCGTGAATAGCACCACAACTAATTGAATTGGGTTATGGTGCCACTTCAATACTGAAGAACGTATTTATTACACTTTAAAATAGTTCATGGATAATAGGACCTCCTTTAAGTTAGAGTGTATCTCAGCAACTTTCATTATAGTTCAAGGGGGTAGTAGTTTCTTTTCTCTAAAAACATCAAGTATATACCTATTTATGACTGTTGTCTTTTTGGTGGACTGCGGAATGTTTGGATAGTGATAAAACCCGCAGAATCCATTAATCCATCAGTTGTAGAAATATATAGATGCAATTATGGAATATTATACAAATAGTGGTTACTGAACACAACATTCAAAAATGTACTAGTGGCGTAACCCTGGTGATAACTCATGTCGTACAGTTTGAGCACCTTCGTGGTGCTAATTAATATTGAAATATTTACTTTTACCTGATCCAGAAAAAGGACATCATGGCTGAAAAGAGATATTGGAGGGACAATTATCGTGGTTCGAACGAAAACAGTCAGTATTTTTATTTTTTAATTATTGCATTCAAGTAAACATGCAAGTGTACGTGGTCCCACCAAGTAACACAGTAGCCTTATAAAAAGCCGAATATCGATCCAACAGGGACTTGTATTGATAACTATCTAAACATAGTTCACTATAAAGATTAACAAGTGCTCATGTAACCAAAATAGTTAGAGAGTTATAAACTGAAAGTAAAGTAAACAATGTGGAAATGTAAAGGTTCTTGGACAATCAATGCGAGTAACCCAAGGTTAAGCCACTACAAACACTCATACTACATTATAGAACATCATCGGTTAGGTCAATTATCTTGGTTATTGATTCATGGGGATATATTTATGGTCTTCCGAGCCTCTAATCACCTATCTAACTTAGCCCCAAAACTACATAATTGAGCGGGGATATGGAAATTAAGTTATATGCATTTATATTTCATATTGTAAGTGAAACAAAGTAGGGCATGTAGGTATATATCTATCTAAATGCAAATTATAACTTCATTCTGTACAAGATTACAATCCTATTCATTTTACCCCATGTTCTATCCACTAGCTCCTCCTTTCGGACTAACAAGATGAAAATGGATATACTTTAAGGGTAACAAATCCTTAAAATATTAATAGCAAGGATAAAAACAACCAAATATGATAAATAATTAATACCAAATCAATTCATAACAAGAGTAACATGTTCTTGGCCTTAACCCCAGAAAAGAGTGTTTATCAGCTCATGGACATAACCGTAATTGCAATGATAGAATACATGTTAAATTCTATGAAAAAAATAAAACTAATGGAATAAAAACCCTAATTGAAGTATTTTTCATCCTCCCTCAAAGTTTCAATATTGTCCAAGGTATGTAACCTAATGTTTAAGTGTCCTATTTATAGGAGGACACAAGCTTTCGATTTTGACATAGCGGTGTGCCACACCCATATCGCAGTGCCTAAGGTCTGTGTAATGCTCTTATCATAGTGATATACTCTAATTGACTTCTTAGGATTCCCGTAAGGCCATGTCATATCCCTAAAGAGGTGCCTAAGGTCCGTGGCACGCCAATGACTCCAAAACGTCCATTTTTGGTCAAATCTTGTCCCAAGTGTTTGTCCATCCTTTACAAGATTAACTTTCTTCTTTTGTATCATCCATATATCATCATTATAAACTCAAAAATCATAATATATCATCAAACACCACGTATTAGAGCTTAAAATTACATACAATTGAAGATGGTGAACTAGAAACTTAAACTAAGAATACTAGTTTTGTCCTTTTGATCTTTAACTCTTAGTATTTTGTTTCTTGGATTGTTTCAATTGAACATCAAACACTATAAACAAGTTATTCCACACATAATTACCAATCATATCCTTATTAACTAATTCTACACACTAGAATATATCAAGAACAACTAGAACAACACATAGTTCAAGCTAGTAACACTAGTTTTCTCATCTAAACTCTAAGTGACCAAATTAATTCCAAACTTATTTGAAATACACCTTAAGAAATGTAATCAATTATTTTAACACAAATATGCTCAATTATCCCATTAAACACATTAATAACATAAGAAGTCCTCAAAACAAAGCTAAGAAAGCACAGGTAAGGACACTGAGGTGCATAAATTCACCTCAGATCATCACTCCATACTTAAAGTTTTATTTGTCCTCGAACAACTCATTACTCTAAGAATTATAATCACAGAAGACTCCACACTTCTACTATAGGTAGACATTCAAGATAGCATTACAATGACTACACAGATAACAAGTATTTACACTAGGCTTGTTATACACAATTGAAAGCTCAAGAACACTACTCCAAAATATTCTAGACTCAAGAATTGACTCACTAAATTGGAAAACTCATACATATTGCTCAATAAAAGATATCATCTAAATCACCCAACTATCAACAAACATGTGCCCTCACCATAAGAGAGTTACGAAAGATCACTCAAATAGATGCAGTTTATCACAAAATGGGTACAAGAATCAAATTACGCTCACACTCACAGAGAATTCACAAGTTACACAAGATGAACCATATGCTTTCCCTTAGTGTTGTACTCCGCTAATACCAGAATGTTAAGACTCAGGATCAAATAGGTCTTTAAGGGTTGTAATGTAGGCTATGTAATGGGTAGGAACTATTATGGCCTGTAATAGTGACTATCTTCCCTAAGCGCTTTAATACATCACATGAAAATTGAGATCTTTCTATTAACAACCAATTTCCACCACTTATATCTACCCATATCTTTTGTTTTTCCCAATTTCATTAAGCAAGTTTACATACAATATGGTGGGACTACTATATCTGCATAAATTATTCAATTTTGAACAATCTTCATTCTTTTCTTTACCCTATTCCCAACAAACATACATATCAATTTTCAACGCTAATAACTATTTCTTGGGAGCTTCACTTTTACCTTTTCTTCTCTTATTTTTTAAACTCCTAAACTTCTTTAAGTTTTCACTAAACTGCTTAGGATCTTTGGATCAAATTAAGGTTAATCAAAGAAGGGAATTAGGCTACATACGAGGCTACCAGAAAAAAGAAGCTAAAGGCTCAATGGGGCTAACTAGGATTATGCATAATAGTAGGTCAAAAGGGGTATGAAACATGGCTATTAAAGAAATTCCTATATCATCTCCTAAACCCATACTCTTTATTTTGCGTTGCACATACACCAGGAAAGTTCTAGCATCAAATGCAACAAGGAATATACAAACACCACATACACGCATGGCATATACTCAACATAAGTAGTATCATTATATACTCTCAGCCAAATAATATCATGAATTCAACATTAAGACAACAAGTACAAGAGTCATAATCATGAGCCTAGGAGTCTTAAAAGCGGTCATTCATCATAACAACATTCTATCACATACAAAGCCCACTTGAATCATTCAATCATACATAGCACCAACAAGAACATCTCACTTACCTAAAATAAAATTTTTAAAATTTACTCCTAACAATAAAAAGGATTTTGGGTTCAAAAGGCGCCACAGTGGAAAAGAATCAAAAAGAGCAACCATGGGATGGGTGAAGTGTGCACCTACAAAACTTACCCAAACAACTAAAGACTAAAAAGAGAAAATCTTTTTGTAATTTTTTCAAATTTACCCAAAAACTAGAAAAGCAACTAATACGCAAGACCCTACAACATCACTTCACCCGAAACAATGGAAATTTTTTGACCCCACACTTAAAAATCTACTTTGTCCCTAAATTATACCTAAAAGTACAGATAGAAATACTCCCTGAGGCCTCTAGACCTAGCTAATAGCATCTTAATACATCATCAGGGTTCGGGAACCCCACACTCAATCTTCGCTATGCTCCTTAGCTTAGGTTTTTGGTACTCAGACTTTACATCAACCCGTGACTTAATAAAAATAAAAACTAAGTAAAGTAAAAACTAAAAATACTTAAAACTAAATACCTACCTTAACTTGAATTTTCTCCAAAGCAGCATCTATTTTAGTGTTATCACACAACCCACATCAATTTTTTCCTCCACCTTGAGGATATAAATTTTACCCCAACCTCATATCCATCTTTTTGCTTTGCTCATAAGGTGGTGGTTCAAAGATTAAGGAATCGAGTAATGGATAATGCATGGTAAACCACTTGTCCTTAAAGTGAGGCATGTTTTTGTATTGCTTGTCTAGTGCAAATTTAAGAATATAGGATTCTTGTTTCTTATCTTCACACCCTTCAACTATTTTAGATGACTCTAAAGCTATGTTATCATCTAAACATAATGTAGAAAAGTTCGTTGAATGAGACCCAACCAATCCCACATCAAAATTCACACCATCCACAATATACTCACTCTTATTCACTTTCCCAATGTTAGTATCAACAAAAAAATGATAGTTGAATAGCTGAAATTCTTGTATATTCTCCGTGTATTGGCTAGTATCCACCTCATCTAGTTAAGATCCCAACCACTTTCTTTCTTGAAACTTTTGACAAAAAGCCTCTCGATGAGGTCCTCCATAAAAACAGCAAGAATAATCATCACTCACAAACTATCTATTCCAGACTGACATATCACGGAGTGTGACACAAAAGTAAAAGAAAATAAAAAGGAAAAAATGCTAAACTATGTACAACTCAATATACCAAAACTAAAAATAAGACAATTTCCTATTTACAAGTCCTCAAAATGGCGCTACAAACTTATTGCAGTCAAGTGCACACACAAGTTTACATGATCCCATCAAGTAATATATGGTCATAGAAAAAGATAAATATTTATCCCATGGGGACTTATGTTGACAACTATCTAAATCTAGTTCACCAGAAAGATTAACAAGTGCTCAAGTAACCAAAAGAGTTTGAGAATTATAAACTGAAAGTGAAGTAAACAATGCAAAAGTAAAGGTTCTTAGACAATCAATGGGAGTAACCCAGGGTTAAGGCACTATGAACACTTATAATATGTTATAGAACATCACTGGTTAGGTCAATTATCTTGGTTGTTGATTCACGGGGTTGACATTATGATTGTGGTCTTTCGAGCCTCTAATCACTTATCTAGCTTTGCCCCACAACTACATCATTGGCCGGGGATGTGGAAACTAAGTTAAATGCATTTATATTTCCTTTTAAGTGAAAAAAATAGGTAAATTAGGTATATTTATATCCTAAATGCAAATTATAACTTTATTCTGTAGAAGATTAGAATCCTATTCTATTTATCCCACGTTCTATCCTCTTGTTCCTTCTTTCGGGTTCACAAGATGACAATGGATATATATTAAGGGTCATGAATCCTTAAAATATTAATAAAAAGGATACATAAATAACCAAATCTTATAAATAATTAAAACCAAATCAATTCATAAAAAGACTAATCATGTTCTTTGCCTTAACCCCGAAAAAAGGTGTTTAGCCACTTATGGACATAACCTTAATTGCAATGATAGAATACATGTTAAAATATATATAAAACAAAATTAATGAAATAAAAACCCTAATTAAAGTATTTTTCATCCTCCCTCAAAGTTTCAAGGTCGTCCAAGGTGTGTAACCTAATGTTTAAGGGTCCTATTTATAAGAGGACACATGCCTAGGGTCAGTGGCATGCCTTTATCATAGTTATATACTGTAATGAACTTCCTAGGATTCCCCCATGTCCATGGCACATCCCTAAAGTGGTGCCTAAGGTCTGCGGCATGCCAATGACTCCAAAACATCCGTTATTGATCAAATCTTGTCCCATGTATTTTTCCATCCTTTAAAGGCCTTGTGGTGTTGTTTAAACTTTATTCACATCTTTTTTATCATCCATATATCATAATTATCAACTTGAAAAGCATAATATATCATCAAACACTATGTATTAGAGCTCAAAATGACATACAATTCAAGACAATGAACTAGAAACTTAAACTAAGAATACTAGTTTTGTCCTTTTGATCTTTAACATAGTGTTTTCTCTTGGTTCGTTTCAATTGAACCTTAAACACTCTAAATAATTTATTCAACACATAATTACAAAATAATATCATTAGTAACTCATTATGCAAACTAGAATCTATCGAGAACAACTAGAACAACACATAGCTCAAGCTAGTAACACTAGTTTTCTTGTCTAAACTCTAAGTGACCAAATTAATTTCAAACTTCTTTGAAATACACCTTAAACATTGTAATCAATTATTTTATTATTAAGATGCTCAATTATACTATTCAAAACATATTAATCGCACAAAAAGTCCTTTAAACAAGGCTAAACAAGCATAGATAAGGACACTGAGGTGCATAAATTCACCTCAGATCATTAATGCAGCCAAAATCAATGACAACTAAAAGGGAAAATGGAGGAGGAAGAAAAGTTTGGTTTCTAACAGAGGATGGTAAGTAAGGAAAGTAGTACCAAACATCAAATGCAGATTTTTTAAGAGATAGACAGACATACAACAAGATGGTTGGAGTTTCCAGTGGAATCACTTTAGAGTCCTTCATGTTGTTATAAATAGCATAACATCCTACCAACGTGTACATAAGTCTGGCACCTTATTATTTTACCTGTTCTAAAGAAGACACAATCTCCTATCACATACCACCTTCTCCTTTTCTCTTCACATCCTAGAATCTCTAAGTTCTGAATTAACAAAAAACACTTTTTCCTTGCCTAGGACCTAGCTATGTCTCAATGTTTATTTCATGTGATATTATTATTACTTTCATCTTAGATTGTTCCTATTTAACTTTCTAAGATTAAACTAGATGATTTCCATAGATTTGGCTTTCCTTAGCTCATCTTTTCTATCCAATTGCATAACTACTTATTTACAAAACCATCTCCAATACTTACTTTTCCTTTCATTTTTTATTTTTTAATAACCTAAGAACCCTAAGGGCCAGCGTCCTCTATTCGAAACACAGAGGATTACAATCAACATATCAATGTCATGATGAGTTTGTTTTAATGAAACTTTTAGTAGAATGCTGGATGTAAATGTCTGACACAATCATAAAGATGTTAAAGTACTAAAAGAAGTTTTGATTACTTACTCTGCTCGAAGCTGATCTTGCTCATGTTTCTTAAGCAATTTTCTTTGCTCCTCAATAGAGGCTCTTTAACGATCTAAATCATTGATCTTATCGATTATAGATGTATTTAAAAAATATGTCAATTAGTAAGAATAATACTAAATTATTTAAGAAACACAAATACATGTATCTAAAGTTGTTAAATATACTTATCTAAGTTCTTCTCTCATCAGTTGTTCTCTATGTATCTCCTGTTCTAACTCTTTTTGCAAACTATCTATTTCAACATCTCCAGCAGCTTCACATTGTGCTTCAGTTGTTCTCTGCTTGAATGCATTTATCTTTCCTTGATAATCTGAGTATTTGAATGACTTAAAATTAATTAATTAACACTTTAAAATTCCAAATCCAGACATCTCCCTCAAAATTCATAAATTAATGCTCAAATGAAGCATTTAAATGCCATGCAACGTGATTCCAACTTATATGATAAAAAAGAGCATGTATGACTGAGGGAATTCATAAGAGCAGTGTTGGGACCTTGAAAGGAATCAAAGTAGTGGTATTTTAGGCTAATCATTAAACTTAACACATGAAAACACATACTTGGCCTCTGCACTTATTTTTGCATCATAAATTGCAATTGGCTAAAAGGACTCCACCTTGGAACCAGCTAAACCAAAAGTAGAAGTATCACCAAAACTATCCAGAATAAGTAGGTAATAGCACCAACTATTCACTGCATATAATAGATACTACAAAATCCCATAAGGGTTAGCATGAGAATATCCTGATCCCAATAGTCGAACTCATGTAAAGGTATAAAAGACAAAGATAAACTCCATAATCCTCAAAATGTTAGAAATAAAAGAATCATTAAAAAATCACAATATTGTGTAAGAAACAGTTTTGAAGGTGTTGCTTCAGTTCATGTAAAAATAATCATCTGCTAATAACTAGTACTAAGAAAAAGAATCATACAGCTTCAATAACATTGTGAAGTTTGTATAAATTTATTCAAAAATGCAATCTTTTTCAAAGAATTTTGTTTTTTTCACTACATAAATTAGAAGGATCAAGGAAAATCCTATTACATAATGTTGACCCAGTGGTCTGAACTTTTCTACTACAGTTTGATTTATAGCCTCTTGGCAATGAGATATCCCTTGGGAACAACCTTTAAACTAAATAATATAGAAAAAAGTGGCGTCGCTTCCCCTTTTACTCTTTTGTCAAAAAAATGTTACTAAATGAAATATTCAGAAATAATGATATCATTAAAAAAACAAAGATTCAAGTGAAAAGAAGTATTTATAAAGCAGATGTGCAATGAGAACAAAATTGCACCATAGAGAAAAGCACATTTTAAACTTCGTCTATATTAGATTTAAGGTTGCAATATTTAAGGCAACAGTGTTTTTTACCTCACATTATTCATAGGAAGTAGGAATGGTCCAGTCAGGCACTACAAAGCTAACAATGACACCACTAAAAATGAACTCGTGCCCTGCAGCATTTAACTATTATATCTTGGTGATGGGTTGGCGCTTAGGAAAATCCATAAGCTAAGGAACATGGAAAAGGTGTTGTGTTCAATGTTTCTGGGTACACAAAATCTGCATTTAGGTACAATAACTTCAACACAAGTTCAAGTATAAAACAAGAATACTTATGAAGTTATACAACACCTTCAACACAAGATCAAAATGACCTTTCAAAGAACTGCATTTTCAGAATTTGATAGAAAAATAGATGAAGCAGAAAAAGGTCAAATCCTTCGACTTTACGAAGTGTCCTTAAGGAAATAATTCCCCTCAAGTGCCCGAGGTTGCGGAATTTTTCACCCAAGATAAAATGTCCTAAAAATTAGATTGTAGTGGTACGTCAAACGATCAGATTCTCTTCTAACTCACTCAACAGTTAGATGATCACATGGAGTATTTTAAAACACAAGAAATGCTTTCAAGTACAGAAAAATTCATACTAAACCTATGGGAAAATGCAAGTTTATATAGCCATTAAGTACCCCTTCCGAAAGGTTGCAATGGTTCACCGGAAAGGTGTATCCTTTTTGAAAAATCATGTTTGTCCATTCGAAAGAGTGTGCCTTTTCTGAAAAGCCACAACCATCCAAACAGTCATACCTTTTCCTAAAATAGTATGTCTTTTACTCAAAGAGTTGTGTCCCTTCCAAACTACTTTTCATTTTCAATTCACACCTATTGAACCCAACAATCCCCCTACATGAATGGGGAATGACTACTCTTTTTTTTTGTAAAAATTTTATGGACAAGTATGTGATCATCAAGCAAAGACTGATTGTATCTGGATAAGTGGGTTTCCCTTTGAAATTTCCATAGTGAACATGCATCAGATGCACTCAGTCAATCGATAGATTTGATATCTTTGAACCGTCGAGCTTGAATGTATACCTAGACAACACATGTCATACAATCAACCTTTTACCGTTTATATTTCTCATGATTTTATTCATTTTAGCCATGAACACATCTCGGTCTTATGAGAGCTTAGAGAATAAGCCTTTACTAACATTCTCCTTGAAGCGGCTTCGATTTCACCCTCACATAGGTTATTTCTAAATATTCAATCTTGTAGATCAAACTATTTGGTCAAATCTGCCAAGTTTAGATAATCATTAAAAGACATCACACCATAAGTCTTATCCCCGTATACTAAACATTGTCTACATCATGAGAATAGGTTGGGTAAATTGACAATGTTGAACCTGTCAGACACAACTTTGTTTGATTTTCTTGAACCTAGCTCTTGGGATCTCCAATCTATTAGGTAGAGTTACTGCCATGCTGACTTGTCCTAGGCCTTAAACTCATTGCTTTGGATGTCCTCTTAACTCCTTCTCTAGATAGGTCTTTTCTAAGTGGATCAACATATTATCCTTTGACTTTACATATTCAACAGTGATAATTCCATTAGAGAGAAGTTCTTTAATGATATTATGTCTCCGTCTTATGTGACGAGTCCCTACCCTACCTATTGCCGCTTGGCTATCGCAGTATATACATATTGGTGCCACTGGTTTGGGATAATGAGGAATATTTTCCAAGAAATTTCAGAGTCATTCTACTTCTTCATCGGCTTTATCCAATGTGATAAATTCAAATTCTATTGTAGAGCGAGAAATACATGTTTGTTTGGATGATTTCCAAGAGACCGCTCCTTCACTGATAGTAAATATATATCCACTCATGGATTTTACTTTATTCGATTTGGTGATCCGATTTGCATCACTATATCCTTCAAGTACTGCAGGATTACTCATGTACTGACTCAACTTACTATATCCCAATGACTTTTATTGGGATTACTCATGTACTGACTCAACTTACTAATAACACATGCTATGTCTAGTCATGTACAATTCATGGTATACACTAAATATCCTAGAACTCTTGTGTACTCCAATTGTGAGTCACTTTCACCCTCATTCTTTTGAAGTGTGAAGCACACATCCAATAGAGTCTTGGCAATACCAAATTCCAAATACTTAAATTTGTTAAGTACCTTTTCGATGTGATAAGACTATGAAAATGTCAATCCTTGTGGAGTTCTATGGATTTTTATTCTTAAGATCATATTCGCAACTCCAAAGTCTTTCATATTAAGCTTTCTCTCGAGAAATCATTTTGTAGCATTTATGTCAGAAATGTCTCTACTGATGATCAACATATCATCCACATACAAATAAATAATGACTTGGTAATTTGGAGTGTCTTTAATGTACATTTTTATCATATTCATTAATCTTTAACCTGTTTGTCAACATAGTTTGGTCAAACTTCGCATGTCATTGTTTAGGTGCTTGTTTTAGTCCAAAAAGTGACTTAACAAGTTTACACACCTTATTTTGTTTTTCTGGAATCACAAAACACTCAGGTTGTTCCATGTAAATTTCTTCCTTCAGTTCTCTATTTAGGAATGTTGTTTTCACATCCATTTGATGAATTTCAAGATCATATACTGCTGCCAAGGAAATTAACATCTGAAATAACGTTATCCTCATTACAGGCGAGTATGTATCAAAGTAATCAAGGCCTTCCTTTTATTTAAATCCATTTACAACAAGTCTTGGTTTGCATTTGTCAATAGTACCATCAACTTTCATTTTTCTTTTGAAGATCTATTTAGAACCTAAAGGTTTATTTACTGGAGGAAGATCAATGAACTCCCACGTATGGT
This sequence comes from Capsicum annuum, assembly GCF_002878395.1. NCBI lineage: Eukaryota > Viridiplantae > Streptophyta > Magnoliopsida > Solanales > Solanaceae > Capsicum > Capsicum annuum. Next base: position 153,944,962 of record NC_061113.1, read on the forward strand.
TGCTTAAGATTGAATCAATCTCACTATTGACTACCTCTTTCCAAAAGAATGAGTCTGAAGACACCATCGCTTCTTTAAATGTTTGAGGCTCATTTTGTAAGAGAAATGTTACAAAATCTGATACAAGCAAAGTTGACATTTTTTGGCATGTAGTAAGTCTTAGATTTTTTTCACTATGTACATCCTTACTTGGTTCATCTCGAAGTTGTTTAGACCCCCCACTATATTGTTCATGTCTAGTTTTATATGGATAAATGTGTTTAAAGAATTCAGCATTATCTGATTCAATTATCATATTTTCATTGATATTTGGATGTTCAAATTGATGAATCCAAAATCGACATGCCTTTCTACTTTTAGCATATACTATAAACACGCAGTCCACCATCTTAGGTCCTATCATTACTCTTTTAGGAATAGGAACTTGGACCTACGCTAGACACCTCCACACTTTGAAATATTTCAAGTTGGGTTTCTTTCCTTTCCATTTTTCATATTGAATTAATTATGTCTTACTATGGGACACTCTATTGAGTATTTGGTTAGCTGTAAGGATAGCTTTCCCCACAAGTTTTGCGGTAAACCTGAACTTATTAGTAAGGCATTTATCATTTTCTTCAAGGTTTGGTTTTTTTTTTTTCCATAATTCCATTAGATTGAGGTAAATATGGGGCTATAGTTTGATGGACAAATCTATTCTCTACATATATTTTCGCAAAGGAAGGTTCATATTCTCTTACCCTATCACTTCTTATCGTTTTGATCTTTTTCTCTAACTGATTTTTAACATCTATTTTATATTGCCTAAACGCATCTATTGCTTCATCCTTACTATTTAGAAAATAGACATAACAGTATCTAATATAATCGTCAATAAAAGTTATAAAATACTTTTTTCTACTACGTGATGGTGTTGACTTCATATCACAAATGTCAGTGTGGATTATGTCTAAGGGATTGGAAATCCTTTGAACAGACTTATACGTATGCTTAACATTCTTTGTTTCTACACACGTTTGACATTTAATTTATTGAACTCAAAGTTTGACAAACTTCTAAGTTAATCAGTTTTCGCAATGTCTTATAATTAACATGGCCTAATCTGTCATGCCACCAATCATAAGACTGAAGCAATTAAGAAGAAACCAAACTTTTATTCATTTCAACATTCATTACATTCATTTTGAATATACTCTCAGTAAGGTAGTCTTTCCCTACATACACTTCTCCTTTACAAAGTACAATTTTTGCAGAAATACATACATATTTGAATCCATTTTGTTAAGAAGTGATGCAGAAATCAAGTTCTTTTGTAACTCCGATACATACAGTACATTGTTCAAAGTCAACACTTTACCTAAAGTCATTTTTAGGCAGACTATTCCTGTTCCTTCAACTTTAGCAGTTGTGGAGTTGGCCATATATATCTTTTCCTCACCTTGAGCTAGATCAAAAGAAGCAAATAACTTTGTATTATCACAAACATGGGGGTGGCACCAGAATCCATCCACCATTCTCAAGGATTTCCCACTAAGTTGCATTCAGACAACATGGTACACAGATCGTCCATTTCTTTCTTAGACTCAGCCATATTTTTCTGGTCCTTCTTCTTTTCTTTATTTGGGGCACAAAAATTCGTAGACTTGTGGCCAAGCTTGTCACAGTTAAAGCATTTTTCCTTTAATTTCTTCTTGGGCTGATTGCTTTTATGTCCAGCTTTCTTGCATTTTTAGAGTTGTTTTAGTCGTCTTCTATAATATTTGCTCCACTTATTGTAGAATTTCCCTTTGAATTTCTTTCCATATCTTTATTATCTTCTTCAATGCGCAGTCTTATTATAAGATCTTTGACTGACATCTACTTACGCTTGTGTTTTAAGTAGTTTTTGAACTCCTTCCACATAGGTGGTAACTTCTTAATAATTACTGCAACTTGAAAAGTCTCATTCACGATCAAACCTACAATTAAGTTCATATGAACATTAAGAATATTTTTAATATATTCAACTAAGGTATTCATCAAAATCATACCTTCCACAAGGAGATCATGGATGATTACATGCAGTTCCTAGACTTGTGATACAACAGACTTGCTGTCAATCATTTTTAACTCTATGAATCCTGCAATGAATAAATTTTTGGTTCCTGCATCCTCAGTCTTATACTTTCTTTTGTAATACCCCACATTTTGAACTAGGATGAAAATCTATCATTTCTATGTGTAGATATTTTAAAAGCCTCAAATCCTATGTAAATTTAGTGTATTGATCAATTTTTTAGTGTGGGAATCTATTTGAACATGAATTTAGATCATACAGGTCCCCTAACTCAAGTACAAGTGGAAAGCTTTCCTATCGTTTAAGTTTTAGTGAGTGTCAAAACTTGGATCAACTTCAATCGATCATAACTCGTTGTTTATGAAAAACTGGGTGGCTTACTATATATCAAATGAAATATCTTTGAATTATCTTTCCAACTATACCAATTTTGTCTAAATCTGATATCGGAGCAAAGAGTTACACCTATTTTACTCCAACATGTCTGCCTGGGAAACTGGTCACGACAATTGTGACAAGCAGTCACGCCCATCAATCTTCATGAATTCTTAATCTAAGGTACGTGTAGTGTTCATCCATGGGTTCCTTTCATCCATGGAGCTTAAGAATCATGTTTTAGATTATAAATTGTGATTTCCTTATTGTGTTATGACTATATTTATGTTGATGATTGTTGTTTGGATTCAAGGTTGTATCTTGATGTGTTTTTCATGAAGCATGTGAATAGATTAGTTGAAACCCATGAATTTTGAATGGATTAATATTGTCAAATAGATAAGCACACCTATGCCTTAAAGAGTACATAGAAGGTGTTTGATCAAATGCTTTGGATGCTAGAAATTCATGTTTACATGGTTCCATGATATCTAAATGACAAGTCCATGTTAGCTATATACTTCAATATGAATTTCATGCTATTGATGTGTTACTATTATTATGGTATGAAGCATGTATGATAATGGAGATATACAAAATGTACATGAAATATATCCATGCACTCCCTACCATGCTTAAGATGTTGAAGAACTACATGAAGTATAATATCCCCTACTTATGACAATGTGAATTGTGGACTCCAATCTTATGATCAAGTCAATCATGTTGTGTCAGTTTACTTCCATCGAGTCCTGGGGGTATTCGTATCAGAAATTACAGTTGTGTGCCTAGAGCCATGTCATGTTATCAAGATACTCTCAGTTAAGTCATGATCTATAGAATTCAGTCAGTCATATGACTCAGGAAAACTCTGTAGTCTCAGTAGCTCAGTAATCTCAGTGATCTCATTACTCAGTAATATCTGTAACCTCAGTATTCATAGTCAATCTCAGTAACTTCTGTACTCTCAATCAGTCCTCAGAACTCAGTATATTTTATTAGTCATCAGAATTCAGTAAACTCAGTTTAGCCCCGCTAAACAATACCACTAGTATCAGTTCAGCTAATCAGTCCAGATCAGTTATTCAGTTCATCCCAATTATTAAGTTCAGTGTCTACTTAGTTGGGAGTAGGATTCAACACCAAGCAAACCCAAGTATAGGGACTCACCTGCTATAATCAGAGGGTGTGATTCCTAAAAGTAATCCTTGCGTTCCAGAACTACGTAGCAAGCGTAGGTTGAGATGTCCCTACCCATAGGGCTAATGCATCTCCTTTGAGTTTACCTGATAGTAGGGCAGATGGAATGAGCTCCCAAAAATAGAATAGGGTTACTCAGATGTTGTCTCTACCCGTGGCATGGTATTGCCGTGCTTCCAATCAGGGCAAAGATTGGACCCTACCAGTTCAGTTTTGGGGCATATCGGTTAAATGAGTACCTCTCACAGTCTCAATTTCAATAACATTCTTAGTGTCAGTAAAAGAACTCAGATAGTTCTTCAAATTTAGGACTATTAGCTATAGTCACTCCTCAATGCGAAACTCAACTAGTTCCACTACATTCAGGACTGTCAGATAAAGCCAACCAAACCAGTTTTTTATAATCAAAACTGTCATATATAGTTATTCATGTATCAGTAACATAGTACTAGTCCCTCAGTATTTAGTAATGCAGTATCATTCTGTTACTTATTAGTGATTTACATACTCAGTATTCAGTTTTAGGACTGTTAGACATAGTCAATAAGACCAGTTCTTTATTACTTGAACTGTCAAAAATAGTCGTTCATTTATTCAGTATCTCAATATCAGTACACTTATGTTGTCAGTATTCAGACTCAGTAGTCAGTATCTCCACGAGTTCAGTTACAGTTATGCATGTATGTATGTATTCTCACATTTATATCAGTCGGTATTGTTCATGCATATAACCCTTTGCATTTAGCCTACCTCACTCGTACACTCAATATATTCAGACGTACTGACGCATTTGCGCTATGGTGCTTTATCTTATGTTACACCATAGGTTCAGAGGCACGAGCTCCAGATCAGCAGTGTATTCCAGTATCAGCAGTCAGAGTTTGAAGTAAGTCCTCATCTTTTGAGGACCCGATGATTTCATTACTATTTTAGTTTTTAGTTTATTTACGTAGTTGGAGTTAGTTGGGGAAATTTCCCATCAACTCCTTATTTAGATAATTAGAGGCTTTCAGATTATTATGTTCAGACACTTTATTTCAATTATTTTAGGTATTTCATACCTTACTCAGATGTTATCTTTTTATCAGATTTGAACCTTATGGCCTTATAGCCTTTATTTCTGCATTTATTCAGTAAATTATGTAGTGTATAGGTACAAATATCAGTCATGGGTTAGCTTGTGGTCCTTCGGCATCATGAGCACCATGTAGCATTCCGGTTCAAAAAATTGTGGTGTTACGAATTTGGTATCAAATCCTAACGTTATTATAGTCTTAGGAAGTCTGAAAGTCGTATCTAGTAGAGGCTTGTACATGCGTGTGTTATGCACCACACTTATATGCAGGAGGTTATGAGATATTTTAGGAATAGTTTCCATTCTTTCAGTATTCATTCGTGCCAGTGATCAAACGCTCTAATTAAACTCTCAATCTAATTCGCTTCTTTCCTTCGTTTATAGAATATGTCTTCAAAAAGGACTAGTAAAAGAAGAACTAAAAATCAGTCAGCACCTCAGCCCGTCCAAGCAGGTTCACTACTCTAGCAAGTTCAGTTATAGATTTGAATGACTGGCCAACCGCTGTTTTGGCCAACCCAAAGGCTAATATGGATGCATCTAGGATTTGAGATTTCACCCAAATGAATCCTCCTCTATTTACCGGTTCCAAGTCTGAAGAGGATCCACAGGAGTTCCTCAATCAAGTTCAGAAAGTCACAGACATCATGGGAGTGACTTTCAGTGAGAGTATAGAGTTTACCTCCTATCAGCTATAAGATTTAGCCCATACGTGGTTTAAACAGTGAAAGGTAGATAAGGGTATAGAGCCCATAGAGTAGGAAGAGTTCACTACAACTTTCTTAGATAGATTCTTTCCCATAGAGTAGAAGGAGGCTAAAGTGTTAGAGTTCATCAATCTCAGGCAAGGTCTGATGAGCATGAAAGAATACTCCCTTAAGTTCACCCAGTTAGCCAGTTATGCTCCCCATGTATTGGTAAATAGTAGGTCTAGAATGAATAAGTTTGTATCTGGGGTATCAGGTAGAGTGGTTAAGGAGTACTGGACTGCAATATTGATTAGTGATATGGACTCATCTAGGTTGATGGTCTATACTCAAATTATTGAGGATCATAAGGTTAAAAAGAAAGAGAGACAAAATAAGAGGGCTAGAATAGGTAGTTACAGTCCTTCTCAACCGAGGTTAGAGGGTAGTAAGTGCAGTGTCCTTACCCATCCCCTTTGTCAGACTTGTGGTAAGCATCATAAGGGTGTTTGTATAGCCAGTAGTGATGTGTGTTTCAGATATGGTGAGTTAGGCCATAAAGTCCAAGATTGTCCTAAACCCGATCAACGAGGTCGGCACGATCGTCCTTCAGTTCAGCCCGATCACCTAAATCGGCAGGATGCCACTTCCAGTGCTATCAGTGGGCAACGCCTAAATAGACTCCATGATCCTCTGTCCTAACAGGATTAGGAAACTCCTCCTAATATAGTCACTGGTATGTTTTAGATCTCTCATTCACATGCTTATGTTTTGCCTTACCCATGTGCCCCTTTTTTTTTAAAAACTCTTTGCATAATGGTTAAACTTAAGGTCAGACCAAATATTAATAGGACCTTACCCAGTCTCTACCCAGTAGGTCAGTCTACCATAGCCTGATAGGGATAGGGACTGTCTGGTTATGAAAACTCAGAAAGTCAGGCCTTCAGAATTTTATTAGTGGTACCAAATTAGTAGATGTGGTATCCTTATTTTCTTTTATGTCTCATTTATCATGTTTCCCATTCATGCTTCATATCTCAGTTCTATGAATATGGTTAATATTCACACATTTTCCCCCAAGGATAGCATACGCTTTTAGTTTCCAGTGTAAGGTGTTCCAAACTCATTAAGTGTTACAAATCATATCTCATGAACATAGAAACTCAAAAACTTAAGTCATGTAGCTCATGAATCATGTACTCATGCCAATATTTATAGTATGCTTAGTTCCTTCTATCTATTCTACAGTCCTAACAATCGTATAAATTCAGAACATGTCCCAAAAATTCTCAATTTAGATCTTGTGATAAATTCATGATGTTGACATTCCATTTCTAATATTTAGCACTCAGTAATTAGTATTCTATTCAGTCTCAGAACTAAGTACCTGATTGTCAATCAAATTATCAATTTTAGAAATTTTGTTAACTGTTCTCTACATTCTATCCCAATTCAGTAATTAGATCCTAAAACTTAATTCAGTCTCAGATTCACTATACCATGGTATGCAACTATCAGTTTCTCTCTTATTTGTCAGTAGCTCAGTCTACTAAATCTTTGGAAATCATATTACATGTGTGGCACTTTATTTTTAAGTAATACAGTCTCCATTAATCCATGCTCAGTCACCTCATGGTACTCAGTTAATCCTTACCTCCTATGTACAATATTCTATAGTCCCAGTTCCGTTATTCCTACTAAGTTCAGTTTAGTCTTACATGCCCAGTGTTTAGTTATTAGCATAAATTAGTCAGTCAAGTCAGTTTAGCAGATGTGCAGTCAATTTGGTAGGGGTTGTTCTCCCATCTTCCCATACAACCATACTAACAGCCATCTCAAGGATGTAACCATCTCTAAGATAGAGTTTACTAGTATATGCAAGTTCAGTTTAGTTCACGTATCACATTCCAAATTCAATTATGTTCTCACGTTTTTGCTATTGCATTTTAGTAAACGATCTTAGGATTCATTAGCATTTCCATTGAAGGTAACAGTCCTCTTTAAGCTTATTCAGCTTTATGTTAAGTATTTAGTACAAAATTGGTGTTCAATTCCATACTCAGTTCCCAGTTCAAACTTGGTATCTTTATTATTGCATTTCATTGTATGTTCATGAACCAGTTTAGTCATATATTTGCACATCAGATATTCGTGATCAACTTATCAGTACTCTCCCTCATGTACTTATGAATCAGTTATGCATGCATCAGATATGCATGTTCGGTATGATATGTTCATCTTATCAATCATGTCAGCCATGAAATCATGATCAGTTGTTCACGCTCTATATCCACGTCAATTTTATTTTCTGTTATCTCAGTCAGTCTTATTCGAGGACGAATTTTCCCAAGAGGGAGATATTGTAATACCCCACATTTTGGACTAGGATAAAAATCTGTCATTTCTATGTATAAATGTTTCAAAATCCTCGAATCCTATGTAAATTTAGTGTTTTGATCAATTTTGAATTGTGAGAATCTATTTCAGCATAAATTTAGATCATAGAGGTCCCCTAACTCAAGTACAAGTTGAAAGCTTTCCTATCGTTCAAGTTTTAGTGAGCATCAAAACTTAGGTCAACTTCAATTGATCATAACTCATTGTATATGATGAACTGGGTGGCTTACTATATATCAAATGAGATCTCTTTGAATTATCTTTCCAACAATACCAATTTCAACTAAATTAAATATCGGATCAAAGAGTTATACCCATTTTACTCAAGCATGTCTTGCTGGGAAACTGGTAACGATAATTGTGAAAAGCCGTCATACCCGTGACGGCCTATCAGTAATGTCGTCAGACCTGGGCAGATTTCTGACCCTGGTGAAGACATTTTGTAACAAGCCATCACAACCATGATGGCCTATCACGAATGTTGCCAACCTTAACCAGAAACTAAAAATTTTAGTCTTTTGAGATGACAATTCGTGACGGCCTATCACCAACTTGACGGCTTGTCACGAATGTCATCAGCTATTTTTTCCAGCAACTGAGGGACATTTTAGTTAGGGTATTCTGGTTTTTTTCCTTCACTTACCATGACTAATAAGCCTCAAGGAGTGTATTATCTTCCATTATCTTTAGTTAAACATCTCAAAAAGCTCTTTCATACACTCTGAACCACAAGATTAAGGTTTCCTCTCAAGATCAAAACTCTCAAGAACAAGCCCTAGGGTTTTCATAGAAGAGTCTATTTCAAGGAAATTTCACCATCTATCTTCATGAATTCTTAAACTAAGGTATGCTTAGTGTTCATCCATGGGTCCCTTTCATCCATGGAGATCAAGAATCATGTTTTAAATGATAAATTGTGATTTCCTTGTTTTGTTATGACTATATTCATGTTGATGATTGTTGTTTGAATTCAAGGTTGTATCTTGATGTGTTTTTCATGAAGAATGTGAATAGGTTAGTTGAAATCCATGAATTTTGAATGGATTAAGATTGCCAAATTGATAAGCACACCTATGCCTTAAAGAGTACATGAAAGGTGTTTGATAAAATACTTAGGATGCTAGAAATTCATGTTTACATGGTTCCATGATATCTAAATGACAAGTCCATGTTAGCTATATACTTCAATATGAATTCCATGCTATTAATGTATTGCTATTGTCGTGGTATGAAGCATGTATGATAATAGAGATATACAATATGTACATGAAATATATCCATGCACTCCCTACCATGCTTAAGATGCTAAAGAACTACATGAAGTATAATATCCCCTACTTTTGACAATGTGAATTGTGGACTCTAATCTTATGATCAAGTCAGTCATATTGTGTCAATTTTCTTCCATCGAGTCCTGGGGATATTTGAATCTGAAATTATAACTGTGTGCTTATATCCATGTCATGTTATCACGATACTCTCAGTTAAGTCATGATCTATAGAATTTAGTCAGTCATGTGACTCAGGAAAACTCAGTAGTTTCAGTAAATCAGTAATCTCAGTGATCTCAGTACTTAGTAATATCTGTAACCTCAGTACTCAAAGTCAATCTCAGTAAATTTAGTACTTTTAATCAGTCCTCAAAACTCAGTACATTTCGTTAGTCATCAAAATTCTGTAAACTCAGTTTAGCCCCGCTAAACAATACCACTAATATCAATTCAGCTAATCAGTTTAGTTCAGTTATTCAGTTCATCCCAGTTATTCAGTTCAGTGTCTACTTAGTTAGGAGTAGGATTTAGCACTGAGCGAACCCAAGGATGGGGACTCACCTGCTACAATCATAGGGTGTGATTCCTAGAAGCAATCCTTCCATTCCAGAACTACGTAGCCAGCGTAGGTTGAGATGTCCCTACCCATAGGGCTAATGCAACTCCTTTGAGTTTACCTGATAGTAGGGCGAACAGAATGAGCTCCCAAAAATAGAATCGGGTTACTCACATGTTGTCTTTACTCGTGGCATGATATTAACGCCCTTCCAATCAGGGCAAAGATTGGATCCCACCAGTTCAGTTTTGGGGCCTGTCGGTTAGATAATTACCTCCCACAGTCTCAGTTTCAGTCTCATTCTCAATCTCAGTAAAAGAACTCAGAAGTTCTTCAGATTTAGGACTGTCAGCTATAGTCACCTTTCAATGCGGAACTCAGCTAGTTCCACCACATTCAGGGCTGTCAGACACAGTCAACCAGACCAATTTTTAATAATCAGAACTATCATATAGTTATTTTTATATTAGTAACATAGTACTAGTCCCTTAGTATTTAGTAATACAGTATGACTTCCAATCGTCAACCGAGTGATCTTTAACTTGTGATGAAGATTTATTTCTTCAAATCACTAGTTAAGTTCAAATGGAGTAGAAAGCTAAAAGATTTAATCTCCAGAAACCAAACAATACAGATTTCGGAAAAAAAAAACTTTAGTAAAAAGAAAATTTCACCAAACAAGAATATTTTTTTCCAAAATTATTTCCTTCAGATTGTTGTGTTCAATGTTTTCGGATCCACAAAATCTGTATTTAGGTACAACAACTTCAACATAAGTTCAAGTATAAAACAAGAAGATTTATGAGTTATAAAACAAGAAGATTTATGAAGTTATATAACACCTTCAACACAAGATCAAAATGACCTTTCAAAGAAGTGTATTTTCAGAATTTTATAGAAAAATAGATGAAGAAGAAAAAGGCCAAGCCCTTTGACTTCACGAAGTGTCCTTAAGGAAATAATTCCCCTCAAGTACCCGAGGTTGTAGAATTTTCCAACCAAGATAAAATGGCCTAACAAACCTACTGTAGTGGTATGGAAAATGATCGGATTCTCTTTGAACTCACTCAACAGTATTTTAGAAGATAAGAAATGCTTTCAAGTACAGAAAAATTCATATATACCAAACCTGTGGGAAAATGTAGGTTTATATAACCGTTAAGTGCCCCTTCCGAAAGGTGGTAATGGTTCACCGAAAAGGTGTATCCTTTCTGAACAGTCATGTCTGTCCATTTGAAAGAGTGTTTCTTTTTCGAATAGCCACAATCATCTAAACAATCATACCTTTTCCCAAAATAGTGTGTCTTTTACTCAAAGAGTTGTGTCCCTTTCAAGAAACTTTTCATTTTCCATTCACACCACAACAAAAGGTTCACTCAATCACCATTATACCATTTCCAAATAATTTCAAAATTCAGTAGTAAATGCATTACGAACTCCATGTGCACGATTTCAAAGATGCAATCATTAAGCTAACTTATTCTTCCTCACATACTTTATAGGGATAAGCGAAAACTCCAACTACAAAAAGCAACAACCTCAAGTCACCTAAATTCAAACTTAAAGACAATAAAACCACTAAAATTTTTAGTAAACACCTAATCTACTATTTGCTAAGTCTAATGGAATTATAAAATATACAAAAAAACCTACCTTGAGTGGAACTCTGAAGGTCCTGGTGCTCAGAGTGGCACTGTGATTGAAGGGCATTAGATTGCTCCATACACAATTTCAAGAAATTGATATCTTTATCTTATTTAAAAAATTGATGATGATTGCTAACGAAGCAGATCAGCTTCTCCACTTCCACCATTTCTGACTGTCCAGACCCTTATAATAGGAGAAGAAAGTTTAGGGTGTTTTTCCTTTTTTTTCTTCGAAGGTGGTATTTTTAATAGAAGGATGATCTAGCTAAAAGCTTATATAAACTTGTCAAAGTGTCAAGAAAGGTTCAATTCAACATTACTAATCCTGTAAAGACTTATCTAAACTTAGAGTTCAGAAACACAATAAACTTAGAATTTAGAAACAAATAGAACCACTAAGGCTTACTGTCGTATGAATTGAGTCCACATAGATGAACTTTGCTTTTTTAGAAAGACTTAACAAAGACATATAACTAAATAGAATCTAAAATGGTAAATATTTTCTTAAAGAAATTATTTAATGGATTTGTCCATGTTTAGTTGAGTAAGGTAAAATAATATAGTAAATCTAGACTCAAAACCAAGAAAATAATCATGATTCATCTTATTTGTCTTTGGTCTGATCCATCTTCTTCGAAGGAAGGTTGGTGGTAACATGTCAAATTATGTTAGTCTAATAAAACAGTTGATATCTTAGTTCTATTTTATATAATTTTGGTTGTACATTATATTCTTTTCCTTTCTCATCAATTAAAAAGTCCTGGGTTTATATTATACTTCTATTGTGTCATCTCAAGGTTTGTTACATCCTTCAGTTATTAAGTTTCTCCAGAAATTTCCTTTCTGAGTATATCAGAAGGTTTGTCCTTATTGCTTGGACCTATGATGTTGCATGAGTATAATCATCATTTTGATTACTTGTTCATATTCTAATCCAGGTAACCTAGTATCTAAGAACTCTACTCCATTGTATTAACTGCTGCTTTTTGAATTATTGGCTTCTTTGCTCCAATTTTGTTGTTATATTTTTCTAGATATAAATTAGCGCAGAATAACTTGAATCCTTATGAAAAATAAGGTGTACACACAGCTATTATTTGGTCCTAAACTACTTGTTTGGGATTTTGTTCAATGAAGGTTGAAGAATTCAAACAATTTAAAGTGAAGCTTTAGATGATTGTTGGAACACTACATTTTGAATGGCATAGTTGGTACCAAGGTAGACTTGAGACAAGCCTCCTCTGTGTGAAATGCCTTTATGAATATTTTGAAACATTGGAGATACAAATATTTAGGCAGATGCTCAGTTTCTTAAAATTTTGTTATATACTTGTGTACTTACCTAGGACATGCCTGATCTTGGTCGATGTATTTGTGATGATAATGGATTGAATTTCAACAAATAAATGCATAAAGAATTTTTTTAATAAGACTAAGAATTTATTATATCTCTTTACTGTGTTTTCAACACAAAGCATAAAAACACAATTAGATCCAGAAGACTAGACACATAAACAAACATTAAATCATACACTTGACTGGAGTGAGCCACTCTAAAATGAATACACACACACAACTTTTTCCAATCAAAAAATGGTAATAGCATTATCTGTAATCTCCTTTATTGAGGCCATGTGGAGCAAATTCTCAGTTAAATAAGTTGCAAAGCAAACATAAAAAAATTGAGACTAACTAAAAATATTTTATCTAGTAAGAACAGTTCTAAAAAAAAGGAAAAATAACATCCCGCTTGTCCAAAATTATTTTATAAATATTTCAGCTACTCTTAATGATATTCATTTGTAAATCTCTCAACTTGTACACTATATCATTTGTTTTACTTGATCACTTTCAATTGGTTCATCATACTTTCCATTTTAGTCAATTTCTGAAAGAATGTCTCCTTTCTTTTTTCAGTTACTCTTTAATTTCAACTTTTCATGTGACATGCTTAACACCACAACATTAATGGACATTTTGATACATGCTCTATATTTTCATTTTAAGACCACAAGATTAAAAAATATTTTTACTTTCTCATACTCCATGTCAATTCAAATTCAGACAAATAAATTAAAATGGAGGAGTAATTTCTAAACACATTGAAATATTAGTAAACAAAATATCATTAATACGTCACACTCTAGATTTATTATATTATTTCATCTTACTCAACTAAACAGGGACAATCTATTAAATGATTTTCTGAAGAAAATATTTTCCCACCTTTCAAATTTATGGTATTATTACACAAAACTAGACTCAACCATAAACATGTTTTAGAACAGGGAGGGAAATAGGAAATATTCAGAGTTTGAGGTTGATCAACTTCTGAGCCATCTCAAATTCTTTCAAAATTTGTGTTACACTCTTGAATTTTTGACGATATGGAAACTATTCCATAAGGAACCTGATAAGTGCCTTATTCAGTATCTATGGGACCTGGTCCCGTATGAAGTCTTACATTGACAATGACTTGCTTGATCACAGTTGAAAGTTGTACTTTCCTATAAAAAGTTGATGGTGCGGCAGTAGATGAGCTGAACCTCAACCAATAGTAAGACGCCTATATTTTATTGTCTCATATAAAAGGACCATCTACTCACAACAAAACCTAGTTTTTGAAAACATCAAGATTGAACTTCTCAAAAAGGAAAGGTCATCTTTGAACACAACTCATACAAGAAGCCTAATTTCTCACTCATCCTTAGTCTTGTGTGTTGTATTATTGGTTCTTTTGGTCTTATATTATAAATGTACTCCTGATGATAAAGGATGGTAGATGTGCATCTTGTCAAAGTCTGAGCTCAAGTTAAAGCAGGCAGAGTTGGTTGTTCGAGTTATTTGTAAGATAGTCAAGTGGTTGTTCTTATCATTTGTGTGTTGAGTCTTGGGTAGACCCATACACTTTATCAGTTATTATTAGAGCTAGCTCTCTCTAAAATGTTAACACCTAGAGAATACAACTCAAAAATTACAGCTCCACTAAACCTAAAAGAGGGCCAATCTACCACCAGACCCTAAAGATTCAATGGTCAATACTATGGTTAGTAGAAAACAAAAATGTATGATTTTATAGTTGTAGAAGATAGTGAACTATTGGATGTTATCCTAGATGGTCCATATATTCCCATGAGAGAATTGAAAGAAGGGGAGCTCACCTGACTAGTCCCCAAGACCCAAATAACGTATAATAAAGATAATTGTATGAAAATAGAAAATAACTACAAGGAAAAGAAGTTTCTAGCATGTAGTATAGGACCTAATGAGTATAACACGATCTTAGTTTGCAAATTTACTAAGAGATTTTGGATTGTTTGAAAACTGCATATGAGGGTACTAGTCTATTAAATGAGTCAAAGGTTGACATGTTTACCACACAATATGAAACCTTCACCATAAAAGAAGGAGAAACTATTCTAGAAATGCATATGAGGTATACATCCATCACAAATGAGTTACACAATCTAGGTGAGGAAATCAGTCCTACTAAGCAAGAAAGAAAAGTGCTTATTATTAGTCCTAATTCAAGGTAAAGTAAATTAAATCTTATTACTAAAGCAAGGGACATGAAGACCCTTATAATGGATGAGCTCACAAAAAATCTGAAAACATATGAAATGAACAAAAAGCAAGAGTGGGATGAGAAAAAAATTGAGGAAAAAAAAGAGCTCGACACTCAAAGCATCCAAAGGTAAAGACTGTGAAGAGGATGAAGATATGGCATACGTTACCAAGATATTTATCAAGGTTAAAAGGAGAAATAAAGGATTTACGAGAAGAGGCAACTGAAGCAGATCTGCTACAGAAAATGACTTATGTCATAAGTGTGGAAAAGCTTGTCATTTTATCAAGAACTGCCTCATGTATAAGTGTAATACCCATACTTTTTTCTAGCTCAATTTAGCTCCTAGAATGTCAAGGGTCAACACTAAAAATGAATAACTCTTGATACATATAGAATTTTCCAGTTCTAGATCCTCCAATGTGTAGATGATTAAATTAGCTTTCCAACGATGCCAATTTTGCCTCAATTCGATACTCGGTCGAGAATTTATGGTGATTTTAGTGAAAAAAATAGTACACCATGATAAGCAACACATTGCGGAGAAGGACAAATTCAAAATTGTTTGATTTTCAGTGGAGCATCACGATTAGCCCGCGTCGCAGTGAAGTTCCAGTTCCCGTTCGTCCCTTTCTAGTAGCTAAACGTGATTTTCCTGTATTGCGTCAAAATTTTCAATTGGATAGACACTGCATCATGGTGGAGTGCAAAATGGCACTCATTCTTTTTCCAGTGATGCAACGCAATTATGTTGCGTCACACCAGAGGCTAAAATAGCGGTCATCCTTTTTCCAGTGAGCCACCACGATTGTACTACATCATGGTGGGGCCCAAAATTGATATTTTTCAGTTCCAAGTTAAATTTTACCAAGTGAAATCTAGTCATTTCCCAAAGCCCCAAATCGTGTAAAACACAAAATCTACCCTATTCAAAGCATATTATGCATGCTTTTCACATAATTTCTCTCCAAGAAACCCTAGAACATCAAATTTTAATTCCCAAAAAAATCCAAATTTCACCGTTCTTTTTCCAAGATAGCTCAAAATTAAAGATTCCCAATTTAAGATCTTCAAGAAATCATCTTCAAAAGCACAAATAGGAATTCAAGTTCAAGTTTCTTCATTAATTTGATCAATTGAGGTATGTGGGGTTTTCAACAAGGATACTTTTATCATCCTTACGCCCAAAATTAGTTTTTGAAGTTAATGTTACATGAATTTATATGAGTTTTGAATTAGGGTTTATACCCAATATTTGCTATTTGCAAGATTATGAGATTTCAAGTGAATTAGATGTTGAATTGAATGTCTATTTTTGTATTTTCATGCATATGATATAAATTTCTAGATTTAGAATTGAATTATCACTATTTTCATTATCAAGCATGAACTATATGATTATTTGACATGAATTTGATGCATAGGTTATTAGCCCTAGTTTGAATGTTGTTATTTCAAAAAGATTATGCTTTAAAGAACCTATGATTTGTTATTTTCAGATTTTGAACAAAGACTTGATCTTTTCATTTTATCTTAGACATGAAATCCACTTTACAGTTTTAGTTACAGTTTAAATTAGGAGATATACCATTGGTTTCCATTACAAATCATTGTACTAGTTTTAAAGTTACAGAATGAGCATACAGATTAAAAGAAATAGTATTTAGCACCGAGTTGGGAATGTTTACATGCCTCAAAACTACGAGCCAATGTAGGTTCATATTATCAGATTATTCCTATTTCTATATAGATGACAGAGACATATGTGATCACTTAGATCGGGTTATACTACTTGGCAAGAGTATGAAACCTCTCCTCAATGTGAGGTTTTCCTATAAGGGAACTAGACGTTGGATACTATGATATGTCACATGGTGTATATTGTTTAGAAGAACCTCCCTAACAGTAAAGACTTGCAGAATAGTTTTTAAAAGTATTTTCCTACAACCTAATAGCAAAGAGTTATAGAATAACTTTTAGAAACTAAGTGTAAAGGCTTACAGTTTTATTCTGATATTACTTTACATTTGACATTAGCTATGAGATTTTAGATTTCAGTTTACAAATACAAAAGTGAGTTCTTTCTAAACTTAGACAGTATGATTTTAAGATAAAATGCAAGTACATCTTTTAGAACTAAGTGTTATGACTCACTAAATATACATAGCATGTTTTATTTCTCATGATTATGATTTTCAGCTATCAGTTATTCAAGCTTATGTGAGTCATCTACACTTAGCATGCATTCTTTTTAGATTTATAAAATTATTGAGATATTGATTTACTCATGCATTTACCCCCATATACTCAGTACAATCAAGAAGTACTGATCCACATATATGTCTATGTGCTACATTATCACATAATGTAGGTTTAGGTGCTCAGTTTTAGCAGTGTGAGTGATTTTCAGCATCTTCATATACATCCTGACAGTTGGTGAGTCCTCATAGGTTAGGGACCCAGTCATTCAGATTCTCTAGTTTAGTACAGTAGTTAATTTAGTATTTTTCAGTCAGTTTGAGTTAGCTGGGGACTTGTCCTAGTGGTTCTCTAGTTATTAGTAGTAGAGGCTTGTCAGACTGCTATCTATGATTCAGATTTTTAGTATTGCTTGATCAAACTCTTGAGTTTAGTTTTTTCAAATATTATATTCAGATAGTTTTAGCTTAGCTCATACAGAATTACAAATTTTAGCTTTAATTATATGTCTATATTTTGTTTATTATGAGCTTCAGATTTAGTAAAAGCCTCACAGGGTTAGCTTAAGGCTAATCATAGTCTTGGACACCGTGTGATGTCTCGAGACCCTTTTTTGGGGCCATACAAACTTGTTATCAGAGCCTAAGGTTATAAGAGTCCTAGGGAGTCAGACAAGCCGCGTTACATAGAGTTTTGATCATGGGTGTGAGGCGTGCCATATTTATGAGCAAGAGGCTATGGGATGTTTTTAGGAAATTATTTCTTTCTTTTATGATCTATCATGCTTATAGTATTGTTATTTGCTTTTAACTTATGCTCTTATGTGGTAGTTGAATATGCTTTTTTATCAAGTTAATTCAAACAAAAATGATAACCAGCCACTCCAACCTGCTGACCCTCTGAATGAGAATATATCCCATGCTGAATTTTGGGTTGCCTTTCCGGCGTTGGCCCAGGCTATGACTGCCAATGTTTAGGGAAACCATCAAGCGGCAGTCCCACTTCATCAAAATGGTAATTTAACAACATCAAGAATTTATGACTTCATGAGAATAAATCCGCCTAAGTTCTTTGGGTCAAAACATGAGATAAGAAAGATCACCCAGATTATGCATGTTATTAAGAAAGAAAGTGTAGAGTTGGTATCCTATAGACTGAAGGATGTGGTATATGATTGGTAGTTACGTGGAATAATGGTAGAGGTGAGAATGCAGCTCTTATGTGTTGGTAAGTGTTTCAGAAGCTAGGGTAGAGGAGTTTGTGAACCTGAGGCAGGGCTCTATGAAAGTGAAGGATTACTTTCTTAAGTTCAACCAGTTGTCTAAGTATGCTCCTGATATGATGGCTGACCTTAGGGAAAGTATGAGTAAGTTTGTTACTGGAGCATCTAGTTTGGTAGTCAAGGAGTGTAGGACTGCCTTGCTTATTAGGGATATGGATTTTTCTAGGTTGATGATTCATGCCCAACAGATTAAGGCAAAAAGTTGAAGGGGGCAAAAAGGGGATATAAGAAAGCTAGAACCGTGTAGTTTGAGTATGGCCAGACTAAATTTGGAGGGGAAAATCATTCACAATTTTAGAATTGTTCATCTATTCCATCACCATCTTCATCTAGTGCTCCCACTCCCAGAGCTAGGCAAGAGTAATGGGGTAAGACTTCTATGTCCAGATCTCAGAATAGTTTTAGTGAAAAACCCAGTTACCCTCTATGTGCTTAGTATGGTAAGAATTATCTTGGTGAGTTCTTGTTGGGATAGAAAGATTTTATGGTTGTGGTAAGTTGGGTTATAAAATCAAAGATTGTTCGCATGGTAAGCAGGGAAACAGGGAAATTAGTGTCCAGACTCAGGCTACTAGCGTACCATCTCCTATAGGTTGCCCATCCCCTCCTCAAGGCGTATCATCCAGTACCAATGGCGGTCAATGCTAGAATTGGTTTTATGCTTTATAATCTCATCAGGAGCAGGAGGATTCACCAAATATTGTTATTGGTATACTTCGTGTCTTTCATCTTGATGTTTATATATTGTTAGACCCTGGGTCAAAATTTTCTTTATATGACCCTACTAGTTGCAGTGAATTTTAAAATAGGTCCTGAAAAGATCCCTAAGCCCTTCCTAGTTTTTACCTTAATGAGTGAGTCAGTTGTTGCCAAAAAGATCTATAGAAATGTCCTATCACTGTCCTTTATAAAATTATGTTACCAGAGTAAATAGAATTAGATATGGTCGACTTTGACCTTATTATAAGTATAGATTGGCACCATTCCTGTTATTCATCCATAGATTATCGCTTCTAAGTGGTGAATTTTTAGTTTCTAGATGATCCAATCTTTGAGTGGGAAGGTAATTAAGTGTCTCCCATGAGTCATTTCATATCCTATATTAAAGCTAGAAATTTGATCTCAAAAGTGTGTATCTATCATATAGTTCAAGTCAAAGACACTAAGTCTGAGGCTCTAACAATTCAGATAGTCTGTGTAGTCAATGAGTTTCATAATGGTTTTCCCTATGATTTGCCAGGGGTACCTCCCGGTAGGGAAATAGAATTCGGTATTGACCTTCTCCCAGATACTCAGCCCATATTTATTCCTCTATATCATATGGCTCTGGCCGAGCTTAAAGAGTTAAAAGAGTATCTTAAAGACCTCTTAGATAAAGGTTTCATAAGGCCCAGTGTCTCTCCATGGGGCTCTCCCATCCTATTTGTGCGAAAGAAGTATGGTTCTTTGAGAATGTGTATTGACTATCATCAAGTGAATAAATTCACAGTCAAAAAACAAATATCCTCTTTCTAGGATTGATGACTTATTCAACCAACTCTAAGTTTCAAGTTACTTATCAAAGATAGACCTTAGATCCTGCTATCATCAACTTAGAGTAAGGGAATGTGATATTTCAAAGACAGCTTTCAGAACCCGTTATGGTCACTTTAAGTTTTTAGTCATGTCTTTAGGCTAACAAATACCCCAACAGCCTTTATGGACTTGATGAACAGAGTGTCAAACAGTATTTGGAATGTTTGTCATAGTCTTTATCGATGATATTTTTGTCTATTCTAGTAGTGAATTAATTATTCAACTAAATTATTTAGCTTCCTAAACAAACAAAATAAAATATTTAGTTGTGAAAAACTTTTGAATTGACAAATTAAAATACTTGTGTTTGATATAAATTGATGTTCAAATTATAAAATGGATACAATTCAAAAATTACCCCAGCTTCAAATTAATAGGGGACTGGGAGTCTAGAATTATGGGGAAATTTAAAATTCGATATTCGGTATCTATTGCCTACATGTCTTCGGCATCGAGAATAAGACTATATGTGGTTCAACTCAATCGATTGAAAAGGCATTCCTATTGCAGAAATAACCTTTGATTCAGGATAGAGGACATTGAATGTTCAAGTATTGAGAAGAGGCTTGTTACTCTCTTAGTCATGAATTTGGTACACTTCACACCCATAAATAAAAATTTTCATGCATATAATTTTCAAATATCTCTAGTATGTCATCACCTAGATTTGAAGTAAAGACTAATGATTCCCTAATGTAGATTCAGAAATTACATTTGATGCAAAACTTGAAGAACAATCAACTCACACGACCTTAGAATGAGTAACATACATGGCTTCTTACAGGGGTGTAGTTTGAATGTGGTAAAAGGTAGATCCTCAACTCTTGCCTAAAGAGTTTGAGCCCTCTCCGATAATTTACCCAGTTTGCTGCTAAGAAAAAGTTTCATATTTCGATGCATTCTTTTGATGTGAACCACCTTTGTGTATTGTGAAGTCTTAGATAATATTGTTAGAAGAAAATACGATACAAATATATATATAAATTGTGCAAACCTAGTTTAATATACATATGAAATAGGTCACAATCCAATTTTAAGTGTACTACTTTTGAAGAAAATGACAATCTGATATGATGTGTCACTTTGAATAAAGTGATCGCTAGCGTGCTCTTTAAAAGATGGAAAACATAATATGAGTATGATATGTCACTTTAAACGAGGTGACAACCTAACATGTCTTTTGACCCAACTTAAATATGACATGCCATTTCGAACAAGTGACTGTCCAATGTTTCTCCTTAAATAACGGACAACAAAAGCAATATGCACTACTCCTTGAACGAAGTCATTGCCCAACTTACCACATTTAAATGCGGACAACCAAAATAAGTACGATATGCTAATGAATTGTGTATCACAAATATAATATAAATACAAATATAAATTGTACAAATCTTATTCTAATATGTCCCACTAAAACAAGTGACGAACCAATATAATATAATATGCTATATGAAAAGAGGTGACGGTCCAATGATATATAATATGCACATTGAATGTAACACCCCAGAATTTTGGCCTTTGAAATTTTCTTAACTTTAAGCTTACTTTACAGAATATGACTCACCTTACGAGTCTTAAAGTGTCATTGTGGGTCGTAGGACCCTAATCATAAGGTGACCTGTGTAATATTAAGAATTTTTATTGAGACTACGGCTAGGACGTTGCGAGTTGTATGGACTCTTTACGAGTCGTGGAGTGCCTTATGTAGACAAACCAGTGTAGTGCCCAAATATTTTTGTCCTGACTATGACAAGACCCTACGAGTCGTAAGGTCTGACTACAAGTTGTAAGGTGTGACTCATAGGGTCAATAGTGAAGGGTGCCCGAGTAACTACCAAAACTACGAGTCCATCCAATGACTCGTAACCAGTCATCACAAGTCATGACATGACCCGTAACGACTTGGTAATAAATTTTCAGTGTTTCATTAAAGGTACCTGGGTCACTACCCTCTTTCCCCAATTGTAACCCATGAACTTAAAACCCGTTGGGGACCTTATTATCATCTATAACACAATAAAATACACTTCTCAATCTCTCTCAAATCCCTAAGCCAAGAACAAGCTAGGGTTTCTCAAGGTTGATCATTAGATCTTCCTAGAGGCAATTTCTCTCCATAATTGTGATACTTTCAAGCATGTACCTCTTCCCTAAAACTTATTTTGCTAAGGAATATGTTTAAATTGTTATTCATGTGGTTAAGGTTTTACTTGGGAAATTGGGTTGAGGATTTTGGATGATTGTTGTTTAAATAATATTCCTATGATTTTCTAATACATTGTTTATACTTCATTGATGGTTTTGAACTAAAGGTATGATGGGCATGGTAAGTGGAATGGGGGTCGAGGTATTCCCCCAAACTTTTTATTTTGGTTTGGAATTTTGATTTGGAGATTGTTCCCTCAACCCACTTGCATAATTAGCTTTGAACTATGATTTATCACATGGTTTGACTTACTAACCTAAGCTATTGTATTGTATAAATGATTAAATAGATGAAAAACGTTTTAAAGGTCTTGTTGGCCATACTTTTAATTTTAGAATTAATATATAAATCAAATGGTCGTTTACTTACTCACCTGAGCTATTGCATTGTATAAATGGTTAAACGGATGAAAAGGATTTTAAAGGCCTTATTGTCCATGTTTTTAATTTTAAAATTAATTTAATGAACAAGGAGGATCGAGGCATTCCTCTAAATTGATTTAATGAACAAAGAGGGTCGAGGCATTCCCCCAAGTTAATTTAATGAACAAAGGAGGTCAAGGATTCCCCTAGGATGATGAAATTGTATTGGCAAAATCTTAAGCTTGAAGCAAAATTGGCATGACGTTATCAATGGTATGTGCCTTAATGGATGGTCCTTAGTTTAATGAACAGGAATGTGTAAATATTTAAGTAGGCTTAAAGGGGGTTATGTATCTAGGGCGTAAATGTGAAGGTCCTGGGGGGACCAAGTACTAAAAACTCACTTTAGCCAGTGTGAGGGTTGCTCTTGATGACTGTGTGCTTGTGTCACACTATGTATGTATGTATATATATATATCGTGGATGAACGTTATGTCGGGTCATTCCCAGGTCTTCCTTAATACCTTTGGTTCGTGCGGCTAAAAGGCACTGGTGATCTTTTAGCAGAGGAAGTTAGACCGATATAGCCCATGGGTGTTTGTATGATGGTTGAGATACACAGTCCAGGTTAATGTTTTAAACTTTATGCTAAACCTTGTTACCTATCCCGACATCTTATATATATGTATGTATGCATGAATATGAATATGTATATTGAGTTTGAATTGGATTTTGAACTGGTATTACTTTCTCCTTACCTTGAGTTACAAGCTAGCGCTAACCCCGCTAACTATCTTCGAACACTATATCCCCAAGAGATGTAGGGAACGAAGACACTTTAACTTTTTCTAGATAGCTATAGGTGATTCTTTTATTATTTGTGAGTCATTTTAAAGTGGTAAGATTCCTTCTTCTGGAAGTCCTATTATTTCTTGGTTTAGTTTATGTCATAGACTATCTCTTTGTTTTCCTTTTTGTCTATTATAAAGGGTATGTCCCGACGTAGGAAGCTCTTTGGATATTAAAGGATTTTTGGATTACTGTGGAATTAGGATGGATGTTAAAGTTCTTAAATTTCTTTCTGAGCTAGTTGCTTTACTATTTTGTTATATGTTCGGCTCTCAGCTCTATCTTGTTATAAGTTTGTAATTCATCCACAAGCTTGGGATCAGAGCGTAAGTTCATGGTCATTGGGTTTCCACAAAGCCGTATTAAGTAGAGCCTCTTTTATGTGTTTGTAGCACGCCACACTTATAAGGGAAAAGCTACAGAGCATTTAGGAATGTTTTCTTTTCTTGTGATCTATTTTTTGGCTATAGAGGCAAAGTCTTAAAATCTCCTTTAATTTTATTTGTTCGTATTTCAGATCATGCCTCTACAAAGATCTGATGCTTGTGAAAAATCCTTTATTCTACCTGAGGATAATGTGGATGGGACTTGTTCTACTTATAGAGTACAGAGCTGGTCTAGGGTCCCGGATCCTATTATAATACCCATCGTAAAGTTTTATTGGTCCCTACAATCCTTCTCGGGCTGATGATGGTCATGCCCCACCTCCTAAGGAGACATGTCTAATGCCAAATTCCATCGATCTATCCATCTACTGACTCAATTTGTGACTTCTTAATTTTGTCAGCCTGACCGTATTGGTTTTATTGCTTCATCTTCTGAGGTCATAAGAGCAGCCTAGTTTATGAGGCTGAATCTTCTGACCTTTACTAGCTCTAAGGTTGAGAATGATCCTCAAGGTTTTGTAGATGAGATGGAGAATATATTTAGGGTAATGTATGCTACTGATTCCGAGGGCATGAAGTTTATTGTATATCAGTTGAGGATGTAGCTTATAAGTGGTATGAAGAGTGGGATCAGTCAAAGGGTGATAATGTAGAGTTAGTGTTATGGGATAAGTTTTCTAGTGCCTTTCTTGATCATTTCTTTCCATAGGAATTGAGGAAGGCTAAGGCCGAAGAGTTTGTGAACTTGATGCAAGGTAGGATGAGTGTGAAAGAATATGCTTTAAAGTTCCATTAGTCGTCTCGTTATGCTCAGAGTTGTGTCTAGCATGATGATTAATATGAGAAAGTTTGCTTCGTTATTATCTCAAGACCTGGTACTAGAGTATAAGGCATCGATGTTGAATAATGACACAGATATCTCTAGGCTGGTGGTATACATACAATAGGTTAAAGATGAAAAGAATAAAAAAGCAGTAATCAGAGAGAGGCAAAGTAAGAAATTCAGATATTCAAAGCAGGGTGGAGGCCAGAAAAGCAGTTGTAGAGATGGAAGATAATGGAGCAAGAGGAAGAATTAGGGAAGTTCTAGTTCATTTTCTATGGCCAGTGCTCTATATCTTAAGTCGACTGATGATCATTTCTTTCAAACAGACAATGGGTTTAAGGCACAAGGTGCCCAATCTAAGGATAGTGGAGCGCAGCCAGCTCCATCCTATCTTCCCTATATATTTTATGGTTAGGTGCATAGTGGTTTCTATGATGAGAGGAGGAATAAGTGTTTTGAATATGGCCAGCCTAGACATATTAAGAGGAATTGTCCATCAGCAAATGTTGCTACTGGAGCTAACAAGGTTTCGGTTGCTACTTTTTCAACTCTTGTGCCAAAGGGCTACTTCTAGTATCAAAACTAGTCAGAAATGTCTTTACTTACCATCCTTAAGGAATCTGAGGCATCTCTTGATGTTGTCAGTGGTATGTTATAGCTTTTCTCTTGTAATGTATATTGTCTACTTGATTCGGCGTATACCTTTTCTTATGTAACTCCTTATGTGACTGTGCATTTTGCTTATAATCTTGATAGTATTTCTGATCCTTTTTCTGTGTCTACCTTGGTGGATAATTCTGTTATGGTTAGAAGGATCTATAGGGGTTATGGTATCTATCTGTGGTCGGGAAATGTTGGTGGAATTAATAAAGCTTAATATGTTGAACTTTGATGTGATCTTAGGGATGGATTAGATCTATTCATGCTATGCTTCTCTAGATTTTCAAACTTATAAGGTCAGTTTCAAATTCCCGAATGAACCACTAATTGATTGGGAAAGGAGTTCTCTAGTACCTAAGGAAAAATTTATTTCTTATCTTAGTGCCCGAAAGTTAATTTCCAAAGGGTGTCTTGTAATACCCTGTACTTCTACGTAGATTAAAATAGTCCTTAAAATATTAAAGACTTGCTTTAAAAGATGAATCCACTTTTATACACGTGGAATTTTCAAGATTTTGACTTTTTGTTGTGTGAGAAATTGAATAATCTTTCCATTGATACGAAATTCTCCTAAATTCGGTATCAGGGTAGAAAGTTATGGCCAAAATACAGAAAGCAGTTTGAACCACACGGGTGCGATGAAAAGGGACCGATAGATAGTCGATCTAGCGATGGGCCATCACCCAAACTGTCGCAGAGGAGGTAGTGAGTCGACCTTCTGTCCAGGAACAACGAAAGAGCTGACGGACCATCGAGCTAGCGATGAACCATGGCCCAAATAGTCTCAACCAAGGCAGAAAGATCACATTCTGGCCTAGTACGATGGGAATGTCGACGAGCCATCGAGCCAACATGGACCATTTTCCAGACCGTCGCAACTGAGGCAGTAAGACCATCTTTTGGTCAAACTATGATGGAAAGAGTGACAAACCATCGAGCCAGCGACGGACCGTTGCCCAGACCATCGCTAATAAGGCAGTAACCCATTTTCTGACTAGACTGCGACAGACAGAGCGACGAACCATCGAGCCAGCGACAGACTGTTGCCCAAACCATCGTAGATCCCGTTCAGTAATTTAAAGTCATTTTTATAAGGGTGTTTTTTCCATCATTTTTAACACCTAATTATACCAGACCAAAGCTCATAACTTCATTATTCATCTATAACACCAAATTAGGGTTTCTCTTAGAGATCAATCCCCAAGAACAAGATCCAAACCCTTCTTCAAGATACTAAGAAATAAAAATTCTTAAAGTTTAAAAACCATCAAGAAAACATCAAGATCTATGTTTCCCAATCCATGAAAATTCAATAAACATTAGTTATCTTTCAAGATTCAAGCTTTTAAGGTATGCCAAGTGTTGATTCTTGGGTCCCTTTCACCCATGAAGCTCAAGAATTTCTTTTCAAATTCCAAAGATTGTGTATTTATGAATGTTCATGATTTAGTTTAATTGAAATTCATGTTCATGTTGTTGTTGGATTTTGATTCATGTTTTAAATTACATGTTCCAATGATTGATCCTAATAAGTGATGATTTGGATAATATTAATGATAAACCCTTCAAATTGTAAATTTATTTGTGCAACCATGATAATTAGATGAATTGATGATGGTATAACCAAAGTATGCTCCCCATATGTTTGATTAAATACATATGTGAAGGAAAAAGTTCCATTATAGTATGATAGTATGAAATCCCCATTCATGTACAAGTTAATGCATGTTAAGTGTTTGATGAAATGTCTTAGTCACTGAATTATGGATATATGTGTATCCATTATTGTTCTTCCAAACTTGTGCCATGAATTACTTTTATGCTATCGAGTCCTGGGGGTATTTATACCCGATAATTTAGTTATGTGCCTAGAGCCGGTGTCATTTTCATGATAATCTCAGTCATGCCATGATCAGCAGAATTTAGTCAGTTACATAACTCAGGAAAACTCAGAAATCTCATAAACTCAGTCAGTTAATAGAATTCAGTAATATTCCATCAGTTCATGGAACTCCATAAACTCAGTCCAGTTCATCTCAATATAATTAGTTCAGTGTCTATTCAGTTGGGAGTAGGATTCAGTACTGAGCGAACCTAAGGATGAGGGCACATACTGACCGTTGAGGGTGTGACCCTTAGAAGCAATCCTTGTATTCCAGAACTATGTAGCCAACATAGGTTAAGACATCAATACTATCAGTTGAGGGTTGATGAGGTGGATCAACACTGCCAGACAAGGGTCCCACTATTCTCTTTTAGGGATACTTCCAGATGAGGGTCACTCACAGCTTGTCCTTACCAGTGGTGCGGTATTGACGCCCTTCCAATTGGGATTACATATTGGACCCCAACTCTATACAAAAAAGGAGCATATCGGTTAGATGACTACTTCTCACAGTATCAGTCTTAGTCTCAGTAAAAGAACTCAAATAGTTCTTCAGATTCAGGACTGTTAGATACAGTCATTCAGTTTAGGACGGAACTCAGCTAGTTTCATCAAAATTAGGACTGTCAGATACAGTTAATCAATTAATAGTATATCAGTTATACAAAACTCATGTTATCAGTATTTAGACTCAGTAGTCAGTATTATCACGATCTCATTTATAGTTACATATCCATGCATGTATTCTCATGTTCATGTTATTTAGTCAGTTAGATTGTTCATACATATGAACCCCATGGATTTAGCTTACCTTAATTGTATACCAGTACATTCTATCATACTAGCGCATACTTTTCTTTGGCGCTATAGTGTTTCATACCATAGGTTCAGAAGCACGAGCTCTAGAGCATCAGTAGCATTCTAATTTCAGCAGTCAGACTAGCAGTGAGTCCTCGTCATTCAAGGATGTTATTATTTAATTATTTTATTCTTTCAGCAGTTGGAGTTAGTTGGGGATATGTCCCATCAACTCCTTATTCAGACAGTTTAGAGGCTTTTAGACTGCCATGTTCAGACAGTTATTTTAGTTATTTTTGTATTAATATACCGTATCTCCAAATGTTATATTTTATCAGATATTTGAATCTTATGGCCTTTTAGCTTTTTATTCCACATTTATACAGTATATTATGTAGTGCTCAGGTACAAATATCAGTCATAGGTTAAATTGTGGTCCTTCGTGGTTAGGAGCTTCGTGTAGCATTCTTGGTACCAGATTTGGGGCATTACATGTCTATACTATCTATTTCAGGTTAAATATTATAGTTCTAAGGTTCCCTCTTTACAATTTATTCCTGTTGTTAAAAAGTTTCCTAAAGTGCTTCTTGATGATTTCCTTGGTATTTCTCTCAATAGGGAAATAGGCTTTGGGATTGATCTTCTACTGGATACCCGTCCTATCTCTATCCTTCCTTATAGAATGGTTCTGACTAAGTTGAAAAAACTTAAGGAGAAGTTAAAGGATCTTCTTGATAGGATTTCATCCGACCTAGTGTGTCCTTGTAGGGTGCTCCTGTGCTTTTTGTGCATAAGAAGGATGGTTTTCTTCTTATGTATATAGATTATCGTTAGTTGAATAAGGTTACAGTGAAGAATAAGTATCTTCTTCCCAGGATAGATGATCTTATTGACCAACTTTAGGGTGCTAGGTATTTTTCTAAGATTGATCTTTGATCAGGTTATCATCAGTTGAAGATTAGGGAGGTAGATATCCCTAAGACTGACTTTCGAACCCGATATGGTCTTTATGAGTTTTTGGTAGTATCATTTGGATTGATTAACACTCCAGCTTTATTTATGGACTTGATTAATCGATTATTCAGATAGTTCTTAGATCTGCTCGTGATTGTGTTTATTGATGACATCTTGGTATATTCTAAGAGTGAGGAGGACCATGATAATCACCTTCGATTACTGCTACAAACTCTTAAGGATCAATGACTGTATGTCAAGTTTTCAAAGAGTGAGTTTTGCTAAATATTGTAACCTTTTTAGGTCATATTATGTCTAGTGAGGGGATCATAGTAGATATATAGAAAGTTGAGGTGGTTAAGAAATGGCCTAGATCCACGACTCCAACCGACATTCGGAGCTTCTTAGATTAGCTGGATATTATAGGAGGTTTGTGAAGAGATTCTATTCTATTGCTGCTCTGTCTAGTAAGTTGACTCAGAAAAAGGTGAAGTTTCTATGGTCTGATGCCTGCGACGGTAGTTTTGAGAAATAGAAGGACAAGTTGACTTCTGCGCTAGTTTTAACCCTGCCCGAAGGTACTGATGGGTTTGTTGTTTACTGTGATACATCCCATGTGGGATTGGGTTGTGTGTTTATGCAACATGGTAAGGTAGTGGCTTATGCTTCTAGGCAGCTGAAAGTTCATGAAAGAAATTATCCGAATCATGATTTTGGAATTGTTAGATGTAATTTTTTCTTTGAAGATTTGGTGCCATTATTTATATGGGGTTCATGTGGTTATCTTCTCAGATCATAAGATCTTGTAGTATGTGTTCACCTAGAAGGAGTTAAATCTTAAGCAAAGGAGATAACTTAAGTTGATCATAGACTTTGACATGAGTCTTTGCTACCATCCAGATAAAGATAATGTGGTTGTTGATGCTCGTAGCAGGTTGTCCATGGGTATCTCATCTCATGTGGATGAGGAGAAGCAATGATTGGTGAAGGACACTCACCGTTTGGACAATCTAGTTCATTTTTTGGATTCTAAGGATGGAGGTGTGATTATTAAAGAGGTGGTGATGTCATTTATTGGTGAAGATGTGAATGAGAAACAGGTTTTGGATCCTATCTTGATGCAGATTAAGGATGATGTCGGTCAGCAGAAGGTTATGGCATTTGAAATTGGTGGAGATGGTATCTTGAGGTACCAAGGTAGATTGTGTGTTCTTGATGTTGATGGGCTGTGAGAAAGGGTTTTAACTGAGACTCATGAGTCAAGGTATATAGTTCATCTTGGCTCAACAAAGATGTATCATGCTTAAAGGAGATTTATTGGTGGAATAATATAAAGACAGATATGGCCAACTTCGTGACTAAGTGTATGGTGTACCAGAAAGTGAAGGTTGAGCACTTGAGGCCCAACGACATGTCTCAAGAGATTGAGTTGCCTATGTGGAAATGGGAAGTGATCAATATGGATTTTATTACTAGTCTTTCGCAGTCTTGAAATCAGCATAATTCAATTTGGGTTATCATGAATAGGATGACTAAGTCTTCTCACTTCTTTCCTGTGAGGACTACTTATATTGGAGAGGATTATGTGAAGTTTTTTATTCAGGAGATCATCAAGTTGCATGGTTCTCCAGTTTCCATCATTTTTTATTAAGGTATGCAGTTTTCTTCTTGCTTTTGGCATTTGTTTCAGTAAGGCTTAGGCACACGAGTGAACTTTATCATCATATTCCACCCACAGACAAATGGACAAGCGGAAAGGACTATTCAGACTATGGAAGATATGCTAAGGGCCTGTGCAATTGATTTTAGAGGTGATTGGGTGGATCATTTGCCTCTCATTGAGTTTACGTATAATAATAGTTATCACTCTAGTAATAGGATGGCTCATTTTCAGGTTCTTTATGGTAGGAGATATAGATCTCCTATTGGATGGTTTGAGGTAGGTAAGACTAGGTTGTTTGGTCCGGACATGGTTCACGAAGCCATGGAAAAGGTGAAGGTGATTTGGGATAGTCTTTGTCACGACCCGAACTAGGATCCTAGCCATGACGGACATCCCGAACCATTAAGGCCCGAGAGCCCTTCTAACTTGTAATCATATACACCATTCATATATAAATAGGAAATGTGAAAATAGAATCTGCTACGGAAACATGGTCATAATCTAAATTTAGTTTAACAATGAGGGATAAAATCTAATATCAACTAAACACCATCTGAAAACCGTCTGCAAAATCTCTATTACATGATCAAATAACAACCGTCTGAAAAATAAGACAAGGCCCCCAGTAGACCAAAACTATAGTAAATAATAACTATCTAAAAGAAACTAGGCCTTCTAAAATATAGAAGGCTCACCAACTGGTACTCTTCACTCCTATCTGATGAAATCTACTGCTTATCAGGACCCCTAGACTGTGCCTCAGAACCTGGAGAGAGGGAGGTCAATACAGATGCACTGGTACTCAGAGCAATCCAAAATAAATCTTTTATATAAATAAAATAGTTGAGAGCTAGTCATAAACATCATGAAAGATATAATTTTGTAAACACATGGGCATTCTGGAAAAAACATAAAAAACCTTTTTGGGGAAATCGCCCAAACAGACATGTATTGCCTGCTCTATAATGAAATCTGAATTTTTACAAGTTAGAAGGTAGGGTTCTTATCATGTGTTCTTTAGCAAGGTATGCTAACGTGCGTAGGGACTGAGAACATGGCTTTTAGCACAGCAATAGCACCAGCGATGGTAAAGCCGGCAGATGAAAGTCGTAACGGTCGCCTTCTAATTACATTTGGGAGCTACCTCCCTCCATAATTTGGCTCCATTCCGAAGGAATGAGACAGAGTCTCAACTGAACCATTATCATCAATTCATTTAGGAAAGTTTAGATCAAAAGTTGATACACCAGTGGCACAACGACTATAGTTCTCCATATCGATGATAAACTTGCAGTTACCGGAGAAGAAAATAGAAAAGAAACTGGAGATAAAGGATAATAGACAACCGCAGAAGGGGAACTCACTAGAATATATTGCTCCAAGCTCGAGTCAAGGAAAATGGATAGTTACTTTAAGTGAAGAAGATATGAAGCCGCAAGATGAGTACTAGAAATTTGCACTTATAGGGTTTGATATAGGAGATACGTCATACCAAAAAAGCATGGAGCTCTACATCTCAAATGTATGGCGATTTGCCCAAAAACCACAAGTCTTAGCTCATGATGATGGATTCTTTATATTTTTCTTTGAATCAGAGGAAGACTGTGACAAAGTATTAATGGGGGGACCTTACACATACCACAACAAACCCTTCGTAGTTCAGGCATGGCAATATGATTTTGAATTCAACCCCAATCGTATCACAACTATTCCACTATAGATCACTCTCCCTAGCCTACCGGTGGTATATTGGTCAAATGGAGCTCTAAGAAAAGTCATGAGCGCAATAGGGAAGCCATTGTACACTGATAGAGTAACTGCAACAATGGAATGAATCTCATATGCTCGAGTATTGGTGGAAGTGGATATTGCTCAACCTTTACTAGAATCAGTGAAAATTGCATCTTCAGATGGCAACTATATGCAATGTATTGACTATGAATGGAAGCCTAAATACTGTCATCACTTTATGAGATTTGGGAATTTAGAAGAGGCATGTCGGCCGAAACTAGAGTAGGTAAAAACTGACCAGGGGTTCCATAAAGCACTGCGGAAGAGAAGACGAAATAGGGGCTGAGGAGGTGAGGAAAGAAAAGTGCAACAGAACTAGGTGGCTAGACAGGAGGAAGGTCAACCGCAACCAGCAGAACCATCAGCTGAACCAACAGAATTGGGACTAGAGACTATACCTGCTCACAACTGGCTAAAACAAGGTAACAAACAAGGGGAGCACCTTACTGTGAATGCTGGAATAAACCATACAAATGTGGTAAGCACAAACAGATTTGAATGCTTAAATGTGTATAATTGTAGGAAGAAAGCAGGGTCAGCTACTTACCCAGGGGGGACATTCAACCCTCCATGATTATTGCAACATGGAATGTTAGGGACTTAAATCAGCCCCAAAAGTAAAAAGAGGTGAGACTCTTTTTGCAAAAGAAAAAAATGGAGGTGTTTGTTTGTTTAGAAACTAGAGTAAAGGATAATAAGTCGCCTACAATACTAAATAAGGTAGCACAAGGCTGGAACTATACCTGTAATTACCCAATGACCCCAAATGGTAGAATTTGGGTAATGTGGAAAACCCATATACAATTGGTTATACTGCAAACTAGTGAACAGATGATACATTGTAAGGTGGAAATGGGTACATTCAATGCATTCCTAACAATTGTCTATGCAAAAAATGAACCAATCTGAAGAAAAATACAGTGGCAAAACTTAGATCAACTAAGCAACAATATCCACAAACCATGGCTCTTATGTGGGGATTTTAATGATGTTCTATCCTCTGAGGATAGAATCGGATCGTGTGTGATGCAAGTGGAGACACAGGACTTCCAGGACTGTGTGGATGCTCTCCAAATTACAACACTAAAATCCAAGGGATGGCATTACACTTTTTGTAACAAGTAGAACCTAAATTATAGAGTTTACTCTAAGATCGATTGGGTATTTAGTAACATCTAATGGCTACAGAAGTATGGACACATAGAGGCTGAATTCATGAACCCTGGAGCATCTGATCACTCTCCAATCATCATAGAGTATAAGCAAGCTGATAATATGAAACCAAAGCCATTTAAGTTATATAATACAGTGATGACACACCCTAAATTTCTTAATATTTTGTAGTAGGTGTGGACACAACAAGTTAGAGGAACCTATATATTTCAGCTGTGTTCAAAGCTCAAACCCCTGAAGATGAATTTGAAGGACTTAAATACCTACCTGGTTTCATATGCACAGAAACTCCAGAAGGCTAGGGCACAACTAGATGTTGTCCAATCTAAATTAAACACCAGCCCACAGAACCAGGTATTAATTGATGAAGAAAGAAAGACACTCACTAAGATTACAAAATGAGAAAAGGTTGAGGAACAGGTTCTCAGACATAAGTCCCAGGACACATGGATTGCTAGTGGTGACTCCTACACAGAATATTTTTATGCTCAGCTGAAGATCAGATCTAGTAGAAATTCCATATAATCTGTGTACACTAAAGGTGGTATGAAACTTATAGAAGCAAAGAAAGTTGAGCAGAATTTATCTCAGTCTTTCAAAAAATCATGGGATGATTAGAGGGTCCTATACCATTCCCAGATGCAGCAGTCCTACAAAAAGGGCCATGTCTATCCCATAAGCAGAAATACAACCTGATCAGAGAGGTGACTAAGGATGAGATACAGAAAGCAATTAAAAGACTACCCCAAGAGAAAGCTCCGGGGGTAGATGGCTACCCCATAGAGTTCTTCACCCATCAATGGGCGACTATACAGGACACTACATGTAATGATATAATGGAGTTCTTCAGACATGGCAAAATGCTTAAAGCCTTCAGTAGCACTGCACTAACATTGGTCCCAAAGGTTCTAAATCCCACTATAGTTAAAGACTATAGACCTATATCCTGCTACACTTCCTTTTATAAGATCATAACCAAAATACTGACAAACATAATCAAAGAGGTTATTAGTTTTTTAGTAAGCCCTTCACAATCTGCTTTTATAGAAGAGAGGAATATCATGGATAATACGTTGCTAAGTCATGAAATATTCAAATGGTATACTAGAAAGGGAATGTCACCGAAAAGCTTATGATTCCTTAGAATAGTCATATTTGAAGGATGTCCTAGATGGCTTGGGATTTCCATTCAGATTTATCAGATGGGTAATGGAATGTGTATTAACTGTGTCCTACTCCTTAGTGATCAATAGGGGATTCAATTTACCTTTTCAGGGTAAAAAAGACATTAGGTAGGGTGACCCCATGTCACCCTACCTTTTTTCCATTTCCATGGAATACCTGCAAAGAGAGTTGGCAATAGTGACAAAAGATCCAAGCTTCCACTACCATCCAAGATGTAAAAAATTAAATATTTCCCATATTTTCTTTGCGGATGATATGCTATTGTTTTGTAAGGCTGAGATGAACTCAGTAGCATTGATCAGGAATGCTTTTGATAAGTTCTCAAGGGCATCGAGACTAAAAGCTAATTGTGACAAAAACTCTGTGTATTTCTCAGGTGTCAAGCCAAATGTCAAGAAGGATATACTCAGACTGTTGGGATACAGTGAAGGCTCTCTACCATTCAAATACTTGGGCATCCCTCTCTCTTCAAAAAAGCTAACTCTTGACCAATGTATGCCCATTGTTGACAAGATCATGGATAAAATAAAATGTTAGACTTCAAGATTACTTACATATGTGGGAAGCCTGCAATTAATAAAATTTGTGGTGTTTGGGATGCAAACATACTGAGGCCAAATATTCCTCCTACCAAAGAAAATTATTAAATTGATTGAAAAGGCATGCATAGTATATTTATGGACAGGATCTGTAGGAAACTCAAAAAGAGCATTGGTGTCCTGGGAGAAGGTATACCAACCTAAAGCATCTGGTGGACTAAATGTTATGTACTTGAGTACCTGGAACAAAGCAGCCATCCTCAAACAGCTATGGGCTTTGGCGTCCAAGAAAGATTGTCCGTGGGTGAGGTCGGTACATATATACTATATGAAATCAAAAGAGATGAGTACCAACCTTATTCCTGCAAATGCAACATGGGTGATAGGGAAAATAATTGAGGAAAGATGGTACATACTAAATATCAACACTGTCCAGGGCATTTTAAGAAAAAGGTTGCAAAGTATGGTCTACAAAACAAAATTCAGCATCAAGCAAACATATAATATGCTGAGACCTTTGTTTACTAAAATACAATGGAAATGCCTAACTTCGCATTCTACAATCCATCCACAACACAAGTTCTTCTTATGGCTAGCTCTAAACCAAAGATTAACCACTGTTCTCAGATTACAAAAGTTTGGTATTAATTGTCCTGCTGCATGTGTCTTTTGTAAAGCTCCAGTTGAGACATTGAGCCACCTGCTATGCGAGTGTCCAATTAAAAATACACTATGGAGTCGTATTCTTAGATGGGTTGGAGAGCACAGGCGAGTAGGATCATGGCAAGAGGAAGTGGCCCTGGCTACAGGATGGGCAAAGAAAAGAACAGGTAAAGGAGGCATTTATAGTAGCATATTTGCAATCATGGTGACAATTATCTAGAGGGAGAGAAACCTCATGAGATTTCAACATAGACATTTCAAGATAGATAGATTTGAGAGGGAGATGGTAATACACATACATACTAGAGGGATAAGATTGAATAAATGGCAAGAGGTACTCCAGCAGCAGAATTATATGCCATAATGGAGCAGTTAGAAATGATAAATTGCAAAGTTAACTATAGCTTGTCAGTACAATTCAAGAATTCTCAGCTCTAGCTTAGTATTAGCACCAGGATGTTATGTTTTTTTTACTAAAAACAAGCTAGGCTAAGTAGAAATCCTAGTGAAAAACAGGAGTCAGACCTGTTTGGCATGAAATTGTACGCACTTTTGGTATAAATAAAATTCATTATTTATAAAAAAAAAAAAAGAAGTTTCTGATCTTTGTATTACTTTTGAGTTAGGTGCACTCCCCTACAAGTCTGATATTCCACGGGCTATATGGAATCCATAATTGACTCGGCGGGGAAGCCCCAAACCCAAGTGTGTCATAAGGATTGGAATGTCTGAGTCTGATACACCATAGGGCACTAGGCAAGCGTATAATAATATACCCGGATCGGCAAATCACGGTTTTAGGCAATGAGTTATTTGAATTTGTGCCCTCTTTGGGGAACCACCTAAGCACCCTTTATGCCTAATTTTATCCTGTTCTGAATCATGTATTATTCTAGTTTCAACATCTGAAAAATCTGACTTCAAACATGCATTCTATTTTGTTCTGAATTACCATGGCATTAACTGGATTGGTGTCGTCACACCAAGACTTGAAAGTCCTTTTTCTGAGACATAATTCATCATACATGATTCTTTCATCAAAACTCAATCCATACCACCTAAACATGCCAATAGTATAAGAGATTTCATATTCTGAAACATAAGTCAAAACTATGCAAGAATTTTTCAAACATATGGTGGTCATGAACTTTTGGCAAAACCATGCACTCTTTCATTATATGTATATTCAACATTTAGCAACATGCACAACCCTCTTTTTTTATCCCACAATCATGTTCAAATCATAGTATAAATCAAGACCTTTCATATCATGCTTTTCAAAATAATCCATATCATACGAATAATGGGAAAAATCATATCAAGAGAGGGATTCATTAGAATTCATGCTCTCAATTGAATATTCATCCTTAAACACATGCATACATATATATAGAATTTCAAATCAATTTTGGAAAAGGCCTAATGACCAAAACAATGTCATTGAGACTTCTAAAACATGATTATAAATCATAAATCTAAAACTCTTTTCTTAAAAATCATGATTTCTATGCCCATGAGATTTTTAGGAAAACGCCACGTACCTTAAATTAGAAGCTTTTGAATGAACTCTAGCTTTTGGAATGCTATACATACGATTGATGGGTGCCTCTTGTATCCCTCGCAATGGGGATTTCGAATCTTGAAGAATTAAGGAAAATCCACGGTTAAATCTTGAGATATTTGGTCTTTTAGTTTGAAACCCTAGGGTGAGTTCTTGATGAATTTGAGAGAAAAGAATCATATTTTGGTGTTCTGGGCGTTTAATCCCGTGTTATAGCTGGATAATGGATGGAAGATACCCATTTTGCCCTTAAAAATGCAGAAACAGAACCTGAAATTTTAGTGGTGCGATAGGGCATGCGTCGCACGCTTATCGCATGATGCTACTATCTCAATTACTAATATGGACATAAATTTTTACTCGGGTATCGTATTTATGCAAAATTAGTATATTTGAAAAGATAATTTGAACAGCTTTCATTTGATATATAGTAAGTCCTCTAATTCATTACATACTAAGAGTTATGATCGATTGAATTTGACCCAAGTTTCGATGCTCACTCAAACTCAAATAATAGGAAAGCTTTCAACTCGTCCTTGAGTTAGGGGACCTCTATGATCTCAATTCATGCTTAAATAGGTTCACACACTACATAATTGATTAACATATCAAATTTTCATAGGATTTATGGCTTTTGATCATCTATGCATAGAAACGACAGTTTTTATTCTAGCCCGAAATGCGGGGTGTTATATTATCTCCCCCTTGGGATTATTCATCCCCGAATGATGCGGAGGAATGTTGAAGTATTAAAGGTATGGAATAACGTGGACATGATCTGTCTTCTAAGAAAGAATATATTGATCTAA
Organism: Capsicum annuum; assembly: GCF_002878395.1. Lineage (NCBI taxonomy): Eukaryota > Viridiplantae > Streptophyta > Magnoliopsida > Solanales > Solanaceae > Capsicum > Capsicum annuum. The sequence continues at coordinate 153,983,158 of NC_061113.1, forward strand.
AATATTTATATTTCCATCATAAAACAGAATTCTGCGCTAACTTGCCCTTACTTGCTTTAAGGAGCTGATTCATGCTGAGAATTTAGGATTCCCTTGAAGTGTTCATGATCCAATCATACGTATCCAATTGATAAGTGATAACTTATGTAAGTACAAATCTTAAGACAACAAGATTTAGATTGTACAAAGGTATTACACTGTCTTAGCGAAAATGCCTAGAGAGATTTGAGACTATGCGCTAAACTCTTATGAACTGAGTCATGACTAAATAGCTGAATTTGAAACATGTTGTTCGAACTGAACTGAATTCGCAATTTACATGGATCAAATAGATTATCTCTTGGGATGGTCATACACATGGGACTTTAGATAGCAGAACTAGGTGTAAAGGTGGAAAACTACAGTAACTTGTCTGCCTGACTGTTAAACTGAACTGCTGGTTATACTGGCTGAATTATACTGGAAACTTATACTTAACTGGAGTATCTCTTCAACACTATTTATAAAGAAGTTCTAGTAGCATTCGGGACCAAATAATCTTGGGAATGAGTTACACAAGACACCCAACTAAGGAATCACAACATTGACACTACTCTATAGCATGGAATATAGACATATAACTCATAAACTAGGATAGAATTACCAGGCCTTAGGCAATGCAACTTCTTACTTTCAAGCTTAGCGTACTTCTCGAATACTCCCTTAACTATGTTATTCCCTTTAAATACCATACTCATTTTATTCAGCTTAGAATTCTTATATGGGCATTGATAAATCTTTCTACTAATGCCTAAAGTAACATAAGTCCTCTTACCATGATCCAGCCTAAATTCAAATCACAAAATATAATATGCCACACCATGATACTAGTCTAAACCATATGATTCAATCTTCTCTCTCTCTATCTATCTATCTATCTATATATATATTTAGAGATCACACCCTAAGCATATCTTGTCTTACCACTTAAATGACTAACTCTGATCTCTTACTATGGATTCACTAGCGCATATTGCGTTCCTCCACTTAAATCTCAACATCTCATTCAAGCCTATCTTTATAAGCACATATGAACTCCAAGGAAAATACGCATAAGGACATACTTCTCATATTCTCTAATCCACTATCAATATAACTCCCACGCGCTACACCAAGAACATACACACACTAATCTCCATTAACCATCACATATATCAAACACTTAGCCCCAGATCTTACTTTAAACTTATGGCCTTATCTAAAACAAGCATACTATGATCTTTCATTAACAAGAAACATTTACTCATCACCACTATCATCACATAAGGAGGAGTCACTAAAAGGTTAGAATATAAGACCTTTAAGCATGGGAGGATATTATACGAGACTTGACACTTAACTGAGGCCGAAGGAATAGCAAATCAACATCAGAAATTCATCAAAATGATATTAATTGGGGCATACATGACTATAGGTTGAATCTCGTCAATCATAAAGAATATAGCATGAATTATGGGAACTGAGCACACTATAAAGCTCGAGTACATGAGTTATGAGTTGAATGACCTCAATTTGGAAGTTCATAACATATGGAATATGATTCCGACTACTGAATAAACAGGAACTCCTTATTTTAGAACTGGAAAAGCACGTAATTCTCTATCATATACATGAACATGAACTATGATCATGGAACTGAAACGTAAGGCATGAGTAGGTATTGGGATCACTGAAAAATACTGAGATAAGAATGGGTTGATTCTCACCCTCACTTTCTGATGTTTTATATCATACTGAAATCACTACTAGAATCTGAGAGCCTGACTTGGTTACTTGTTCTATTATCTCCCCCTTAAATTTAAGTCATCATATTAAGTTTGAGAGACACCTTACTAGACTCTAAACTGAACTACAGTCACTACACTCTGGGGTCTGGAATATGACAATATATGTAATTAATAGAACTTAACCCGAATGGCTGGAAAACCCACTGGTAATCCTACCTTCTGAGACACACTCTATCTTTCTATAGCCCCAATATTTAATCACATAATACTTGAACACTTACTAACTTCAAATCCTCATGAGTATTCCCATAGTCGGAGTACACACCCTATAGCGCTTTAACTCTTATTTCTGTCGGTTCAACCTTCAAAAATTCAAACTTAGATTATAACACTTAATCATGGATATAACCAAGACTTTAATGAATCATACTACTAGTATTTTCCACCTAGAAAATCAATGGTACTACTATGTCCACTAGCCACACGCAACATGTAATAGTCTTAGAAAATGTAGCAACTCCATATCATCTTGGGCATACTTCTACCTCATACATACAACATCATACTTTGTTACTAATCAAATAAACTTAATATATTGCATACACCATTCAAGCCTATTAGATCACTTCCATATAACTAGTATCATTGACTAAGAAATCATCAAATCCACCTTTATGGACATCAACTGTTAAAACTTAATGTCTAGTGCTAAGCATGATTTATAACCCAACCTGACACACAATTCTCAAAAAACATTCATCATTAATATTAAGCCACTATTCTTACATCCACATCCTACATTAAATTCAAGCTAATAGTCTAGCATCAATCATCTACCACCAACGAAGAAGGCAATATAACATACTAGTCCATCAGATTGGGATATTCTATCCAAATATCTCAAAAATCTACTACATACCTTCTCACAAGTAGTACTAGTTTACAACTACTAACGAAAAGAAGGTCAAGGAGGGTAAAGTCGCATAATAGACATGGTCAACGGTCAAGGAGGGTAAAGTCACATAATAGACATGGTCAACCTTAATCTTATATTATAACCCCATACAATCTTATCTACTTATACGGATTTCTTATATCACACTTACTTACCCAAGCATACATTTAGACTACCTTTAAATTCCATAAATAACCATGAATCTATAATTATAACTTACTGGCTCATCTCTCTATTTTCATACATCAAGCAGACAATAATTCACCTTAACTAATAACTCTTTCTCTACTTTATACTAAACTAAAACACAAGGATGTATCACTTCATTACCAACTCAATCTCATGCAAAAAGATTTGACTATACATATATTCAACCAACACAAGAACAACAAGTTGCTAGTGAATCGAAATAGGCCTCACACGGCTTCACTAGACTTTGATTTTTGTGTTTTGAACAAGAACATGAAATGAATAACAAAGCAACTGTGCTAGTGAATCGAAAGAGCCCCACACGGCTTCACTAGACTTTGATTTTTTTTTCAAAAACACTATGATAACAAGATTAAATATTACAAGATAGAAAATTGACACACAATATTCAATAATCTAAGGATACACATCTTACTCTGTATAAATTAAAATCTGAGTCAAATACTTCCCCCATAGACTACCATACAATCCACACATGCTACTAGCTACCACATTAGTCTATCACTATAAAGTGGTAAATCATCCTCAAACATCGGTTATTCAACTAAAATATTTATTTACACAAAAGTCACCCTTTGACTTCTAACTTTGTGACTTCATATCACCAACCTCTTGGTATAATCTCACTACCAATAGGTCATGACACCAACAATTTAACTTATACTACTAATGGGGTAGAAATACAGTTCCAACAAAAAAATTTAAAAAGTGATGGAATACTCTTAATACCGCAGGACGAAAAAGCATGATTTTATCAGAATCAAAGTTCACACAAAAATTAATACACTCTGAAGCACTAACAGACTCTTCTCAAGTCCTTGTAAAAATTTTAAACTCTTATATGGCTCAATCAGAAAGAACCATACCATTTAGACTCTAAACTTCTGCACTTTAATCAGCCTAATAACGACACATATCTGGGCATATCAAAGTAAGGAAAGAATTGGGATAACTTTACTTTCGTATTGGCGACACCATAGCACGAATTAGAGTATGGAAGAGGAACATTCTGGATCAATAGCACAAACTAGAACATGAAAAAAGAGAAATATTCCTAAATGCCTAGTGGCCTCCTACTTATAAGGTGGGCTACATACCCATAAATAAAACTCTACTTGATGTAATTTCGCAGACACCCTGGGACCATGAATCGTGCTCTAATACCAAGTTTGTCATGACCTGAATCAGGGCCCTGGCCATGACGAAATCCCGAACCATGAAGGCCCGAGAGCCCTTCTAACTTGTAATCATATACACCATTCATATATAAATAAAAAATGTAGAAATAAAATCTTCTACGAAAATATGGTCATAATCTAAATTTATTTTAACAATGAGGAATAAAATCCAATGTTAACTAAACACCGTCTGCGAAATCTTTACATATGATCAAAAATCACCTGTTTGAAAATTGGGACAAGGGCCCCCCAGTAAACCAAAACTATAATAAATAATAATTGTCTAAAAGAAACTAGGCTTTCTAAAATATAAAAGGTTCACCAATTAGTACTCTTCACTCCTGTCTGATAAAATCTACTGCTTATCAGGAACCCGAGTCTGTGCCTCAAAACCTGGAGGGAGAGGATCAATACAAATGTACTTATACACAGAGCAATCCAAAATAAATATTTTATATAAATAAAATAGTTGAGAGGTAGTCATAAACATCATACAAGATATAATTTTCAAAACACATAGGCATTCTTAAAAAAACATAAAAACCCTTTCTGTCAAAAGAAGTTTCTGATCTTTATATTACTTCTGAGTTAGGTGGCACTCCCCTACAAGTCTGATATTCCACGGGCTGTATGGAATCCACAATTGACTCGGCGGGGAAGCCCCAAACCCAAGTGTGTCATAAGGATTGAAGTGTGTGAGTCTGATACACCACAGGGCACTAGGCCAGCGTATAATAAAATACCCGGATCGACAAATCACGGTTTTAGGCAATGAGTTTTCTGAACTCGTGCCCTCTTTGGGGAACCACCTAAGCACCCTTTATGCCTAATTTTATCCTGTTCTGAATCATGTATTATTCTAGTTTCAACATCTGAAAAATCTGACTTCAAACATGCATTCTATTTTGTTCTGAATTACCATGGCATTAACTGGATTGGTGTCATCACACCAAGACTTGCAAGTCCTTTTTCTGAGAAATAATGCATCATGCATGATTCTTTCATCAAAAACTCAATCCATACCACCCAAACATGCTAATAGTATAAGAGATTTCATATTCCGAAACATAAGTCAAAACTATGCAAGAATTTTTTAAACATATGGTAGTCATGAACTTTTGGCAAAACCATGCACTCTTTCATTATATGTATATTCAACATTTATCAACATGCACAACCCTCTTTTTTTATCCCACAATCATGTTCAAATCATAGTATAAATCAAGACCTTTCATATTATGTTTTTCCAAAATAATCCATATCATACGAATAATGGAAAAAATCATATCAAGAGAGAGATTCATTATAATTCATGCTCTCAATTGAATAATCATCCTTAAACACATGCATACATATATATAGAATTTAAAATCAATTTGGGGAAAGGCCTAAAGACTAAAATAATGTCATTGAGACTTCTAAAATATAATTATAAATCATAAATCTAAAACCTTTATCTTAAAAATCATGATTTCTATACCCATGAAATTTTAAGGAAAACCCCACGTACTTTAAATTAGAAGCTTTTGAATGAACTCTAGCTATTGGAATGCTATACGTACGATTGATGGGTTCCTCTTGTCGCCCTCGCAATGGGGATCCCGAATCTTGAAGAGTTAAGAAAAACCCACGGTTAAATCTTGAGATATTTAGGTTTTTAGTTTAAAATCCTAGGGTGTGTTCTTGATGAATTTGAGAGAAAAGAATCATATTTTGGTATTTTGGGAGTTTAATCCCATGATATAGCCGGATAAGGGATGCAAGATACCCTTTTTACCCTTAAAAATGCAGAAACAAAACCTGAAATTTTGGTGCGTGCTATAGGGCATGCGTCGCACGCTTATCGCATGATGCTACTATCTTAGTCACTAAAATGGCCATAATATTTTGCTTGGGTATCAGATTTAGGCAAAATTAGTATCATTGGAAAGCTAATTCAAAGATATTTCAACGGATATATAGTAGGACCTCTAATTCATTATATACAAAGAGTTATGGTCGATTGAAGTTGACCCAAGTTTCGACACTCACTCAAACTCGAATGATAGAAAAGCTTTCAACTTGTCCTTGAGTTAGGGGACCTCTATGATCTTAACTCATGCTTAAATAGGTTCACACACTAAATAATTTATTAACATGTCAAATTTTCATAGGATTTATCTTTTGGATTATTTATGCATAGAAATAATGGTTTTTATTCTAGCCCAAAATATGGGGTATTACAATCTTAAGACTGGACAGAGTTGCCAGAAGTCCTATGTGGATGTCAGGTGAAGGGATTTGGATTTTGAGGTTGATGATTGGGTGTTCTTGAAGGTATCTACTATGAAGGAAGTGATGAGATTTGGGAAAAAGGGAAAGCTTAGTCCCCGGTATGTGGGCTCGTACGTGATTTTGAGGAGAGTGGGAAGCATTACTTATGAATTGGATTTAGCTTCGAGTTTGGTTCTATTCACTCAATTTTTCATACCTCGATGTAGAAGAAGTGCATAGGTGATCCTTCATTGATTGTGCCCATTGAGAGTGTTGGTATTTCAGATTCCTTATCTTATGAGGAGGTTCCTGTTGTGATTTTTGATAGGCAAGTCCTTAGTTTAAGGATTAAGGGCGTGGCTTTGATAAAGGTTCTATAGAAAAATCAAAAGATAGAATAAGCTACTTAGGAAGCTGAAGATGACATGAAGTCCAAGTATCCATTCTTGTTCCCTGGATTTGACAATCGTGCTTAAGGTATATATTTCCCTTATCATCTTTGTTTTATGACCTTATAAAGGAAATTTTAGTTGTGTTTCAGTCTTAAAATCATACTAATGGATACCTTGATTCATCATTTGAGGATGAATGATACTAGGGGGAGAATATAATTCACCCCTCAAATCCTATTGGGGCGAACAGGCACCCATAGCCATAAAGGCCCGAGAGAATCAATCCATAACCTTTTACTTCTCATGTATTTAACTATAATAACCAAAGGTTTTACCTTACCTGGATATAATGAATTGATGAGAAATAAATGACAAGCCCAAAGCTATATATACTAGACTTGGCCGTTGGGGCCATAAAATCTAAAAGATAAAATGCTATCATGCTTAACTTTACATTGGTCTACAAAGACTCTAAAATATACATAGATAGTTAAGGTTGGGACAAACCCCCTCCTTACTCTTAACTACTGTATAGTACCAAAATATATAAAATGAACTCGGAAAGCCCCGAATCAAACTGGAGCTCACCAATAGTTACTGGATATCCCTGCTCCTACTGAGAAGGTGTATGAGCTGAAGTACCTGTGCTTGTAGCATAAAATACAGGTCCCCCGTGAGGGACTTCAGTACAAAAATATGTACTGAATATGTAAGGCTGAAGGTACTACACATAATACAAAAGCTCAATAGAAATCAGGTACAAGTTCATAAATAGTGCTAGTAAACTACCTTTATATATACTTGTAGGATCATGTATATTTCATTTCTTTCTTTATTTTACCCTTGTTACTGTAAGTCATATGATACAAATGACTAGCTGATCAGTGATAAATAGACAAATTGGGATCGGCCCATGCTAGGCTTATGCCCCTGAGCTGCCACCCATAAGTAAACATTAGGATCGGCCCATGGTAGGCTTACGCCCCTGAGCTACCACCCATTTTACATATTTGTGTTACTTAGTTTATTTAGCCTTTGAGATTATTACTTTGGTGGTCATAGCATTATGGTACCTTGAAATAATAATCTACCAATAAGAGACATATGAATAAAGACTTAATGCAATGTCAAAGAGGTATGGGGTAGATTGTACATGAATGAAATGTTTAGGAGCAAAAAATAACATACGGGTCTTATTTGACTTAAAGGAGTACTTTGAGACTTGCTAGTGAATATAAAAATGTAGACTTGATAATAAGAATATGGTGAGGTGTTTTAACATATTAGAGAGTGGGAACAAGGTGTTTAGCTATATGGGAGATCATATGCTGCCATTATGTGTCATCTACTATGGGAGAGCTTTAGAAGCTTACTTCGTACCACAAATGTTGGATTTCATGCCAATGAATATGACATAGAGTAGCCTTACATACCTAGTCGTACAACTCTGATACTAATCCAACTTGACTTCCCACCTTTTAGATTACTTATATATAATAAAATATATGGTAAACTAATATTAGCGAGCAACTGACATATTTGGGCTACTTAACTTCACCAAAATAGTAGCTTGGAAGTAAGCCCTTAATTTATTAATCAAGAGTGTTATTTTAACCCTTTTCTCCTGCAATTACATCCACATACCATACATATTCTTATAAGATTCCGTGAAACAACTTTGGCTTCATTACACCCTCTAAACTATGCACAAAATAGAATGGGCAATAAACATATACAACAATCAATTCGGTGGTGTACCACCACACCTTTCTTCTATATTTCAATACGAACTAATAACACCTTTCTCTAACATCAACCTGGAATCCCCCAATATATACATACAAAACAGTCCATAAAATAACCCTAAATTAACCTTTATCGCAACAACTAAATATTGAACTAATCATTCATTTAGTTCTCACTAAAAACACATCCATAATTCTTTTCGAAATTCATATTTAAGGAGGAAAAAATGGAGAAGTTACCTTACCTTAATATTTTGCAACTTTTCCTTTTAATTTGAACTCTTTAAGAACTTTAACTTTCCTATATATTTTAAACCAAAGAAGAAATAGATGTCTCTTAATAGCAAAGAACATTGAGCAGGTAGCTTGTTTTATATTTTTCCATATATTTACAATTAGGAATGTAAATCATATTTTCCTAATCTTATATGAAAGAATTAAGCTAAACCTTAAGTGTTTTCACTTACCTTGGCTTGAAAAAGTTGGGGTTTCGTGGAGAGAACTTGTGATATATAATCCTTTTTGTGACGTAGAAATGAAGGAAAATGACCAGCAACTTGTCCTTATAAAGCCCCTATTTTGGCTCCTTAGCTGCATTTTGGGCCTTAAAATTGGTCAAATTGGTCCAAGTAGGTGATACACTTACTTAAAGGCTCAAGTTGCTCACAATTTCAAAGTAGGTGATGCACCTACTTACTTAATTCTTAGTTAGGCTAAATTAATTGGGCCTTGGAAGATTTGAGTATTGGGCCTTTTCTCTATTTTCTTCCTTTTTACTTAATTTGGGCCGAAATGAGTACATTGATATAGGCCCAAATTTGATCCATAGCCTTATCCCATTAGCTTGGTCAAAATATCTCAAGTCGGTGATCCACCTACTAGCGTAATTAAGTCAAGAAAGTACCTTAACAAAATACTCCATTTTCAGTTCTTTATCTCTTTAATCTAACTTAAAACTTGTATATACTTCGTCACTTAAAACATTAGATTCAAATACTAGCTTACAATTTTGAGTTTAATAGTTGTATTGATGTTAACTTGGTCGCATCACCTTAAAACGTACGGGCAACATCTAGAATTCCATCTATACTATTAATACTCGCATAACAAATCTCATCTGTTACCTATACCATAAGGCTACACCAAGTTACATATAAATAGAACAAGTACATGCAAAGTACGGGGTGTTACAGTAACCCTTAGAATTTTAGCCTTTGAAAATTTCTTAACTTTCAGCTTACTGTCCAGATTACGAATCACCTTATGTGTCGTAAGATGTCATTACAGGTCATAGAACCCCATACGTAAGGTGACTGATGTAATAGTAAGAGTTTCTGTTAAGAATATGGCTAGGACATTACGAGTTGTATGGACTTTTTACAAGTCATGGGGTGCCTTCCATAGCCAAACCAGTTTAGTGCTCAAATGTTTATGTCCTAACTAGCACTGGACCCTATGAGTCATAAGGTCTGACTATGAGTCATAGGGTGTGACTCGTAAGTTCATAGTGAAGGGTGCTCGAGTCACTACCCTGACTATTAGTCCAGGCAATGACATGTAGCCAGTCGCCACGAGTTGTGACGTGACCCATAACGACTAGGCGGCAAATTTTTAGTGTTTTATTAAGGGTACCTTGGTCATTACCCTCTTTCCCGCAATTGTAACCCACGACCTTAAAAATCTTTAGGGACCTCATTATCACCCATAACACAACAAAATGCATTTCTCAATCTCTCTCAAATCCCTAAGTCAAGAACAAGCTAGGGTTTCTCAAGGTTGATCATTAGATCTTCCAAGTGGTGATTTCTCTACATAATTATGATACTTTGAGGCATATACCTCTTTCTTAAACTTATTTTGCTAAGGCATATATTTAATTTGTTGTTCATGTGGTTAATGGTTTGGCTTTGGCAA
>NC_061113.1:153996570-154011415 GCF_002878395.1 Capsicum annuum
TTGCATAATTGGCTTTGAACTATGATTTGTCACATGATTTGATTTACTCACCTATGCTATTACATCGCATAAATAGTTAAATGGATGAAAAGGGTTTTAAAGGCCTTGTTGGCCATGTTTTCAACTTTAAAATTGATTTAATGAACAAAGGGGGTTGAGGTATTCCCCCAAATTGATTTAATGAACAAAAGAGGCTGTGGCATTCCTTCTAATTGATTTAATGAACAAAGATGGTTGAGGCATTCCTCTAAATTGATTTAATAAACAAATAGGGTCGAGGAATTTTCCCAAGATAATGATATTGTATTGGCATAATCTCAAGCTTGCAAGAGAAATTGGTATGACGATACCAATGGCATGTTCCTTAATAAATGGTTCTTAGTTTAATGAACGAGAATGTATAAATATTTTAATTAGGCTTAAAGGGGGTTGTGTAGCTAGGCCATGGAGGTGGAGGTCCCAGGGGGACCGATACTAGAAACTTACAATTGCCGGCGTGAGGGTTGGTCTTAATTACATTATGCTTGTGTCACACTATGTATATACATATGCATCCTAGATGGACGTGGAGTCGGGGCATTCCCTGGTCTTTCTTGATACATTTGGTTCGTGCGGCTAACACATACTGCACCCCTTTCAGCAGCAGGAGCTGGACCTATATAGCCCATGGGTGTTTGTATGACGGTTGAGCTACACAGTCCAGGTTAATATTTTAAACTTCATGCTAAACTTTGTTCCCTATTCCAATATCTTATACATATATTTATATGTATGTATGTATGTATGCATGAATGTAAACATGTACATTGCGTTTGAATTGGATTTTGAATAGGCATTACTTTATCCTTAGCCTGAGTTATATGCTAGTGCTCACCTTGCTAACCATCTTCAGACGCTATATCCCCATGCGATGCAGGAAATGGAGACACTTTGGCTTTTTCTACACAGTGATAGGTGGTTATTGGATTGTTTGTGAGTCAATTTGAAGTGGTGAGACTCCTTGTTTTGGAAGGCCTGTTACTTCTTAGTTTAGTTTATGTCATATACTATTTCTTTATTTTCTATTTTGGCTATTGTCGGGGCCATATCTCGGCGTATGATGTTCTTTGGATATTAGAGGCTTTGTGGATTACTGTGGAATTGGGATGGATGTTAACATTCTTAAATTTTTTTCTGAGCTAGTTGCTTAACTATCTTGTTATATGTTCAGAACCTAACTCTATCTTGTTATATGTTTGAAATTCATCCACTGCTAATTGTAGTGTGTTCTGATTAGTTAGAGTTAAGGGAGTGGTCTCTGATCCTCAGCAGACTTGAGATACCCATCACAGCCAGGGTCTGATTCGGATCGTGACATTGAATGAGGGTGATCCAAAATAATATATCACACTAAAGGATATAACAATTTAATATAATGTAATATTTCATACCGAAGGAAGTGATGATCCAATATGATAAAAAAAATGTCATGCTGAAGGTGGTGATGATCCAACATAATATAATATGCCACACTAAAAAGGGTGACAGTTAAATAAAATGTAATATTTCACACTGAAGGAGGTGACTATCCAATATAATATAATATTTACTCTAATAGAGGTGGCAATCTAATAAAATATGGCATGCTAAAGGAGGTGACGAACTAATATAATATGTCATGTTGAATAAGGTAATGACATAATATAATATGTCACTTCAAACGAAGTAATGATTTAGTTTATCTTTTTAGATAACTCAACTATAACAAATATATCATGTTGAATGAGGTGGCAATCCAACTTTTCTATAGAAGGATGAATGATGCAGATATAATATAATATATCCTTTGAATTTGTTTACAGTTCGAAGAATCTTTTTGAATAGTGGATGGTCAAAATATATAACATGTAGAGGTGATAGCTCAATATATATTTTTGAATAGCAAACGAACTAAATATACTATATTAAGGTGGCAGGTCAATGTCTCTTTGAATGATGGACGACCGTAATAATATGCCAAGGTGACAGATCAATATGTCTCTTTGCATCGAGGATGACTGAAATATATAGTATGTCATAGTGGTGGGTCAACATGTCCCTTTGAATTATCGACGACCCAAATATATAATAAGTTGAGGTGATGGTTCAGTATGTATCTTGAATGGAGGACAATCCAAATATATAATAGGCCGAGGTAAATGTTCAACATGTCTCTTTGAATGGAGGACAATCAAAATATATAATATGTCTAGGTGATGACTCAATATGACTTTTTGAATAGCTTATAACCCCAATATATAATATGTTGATGCAATGGATCAGTATGTCTCTTTAAATGGCATAGGGTTCAAATATATAGTATGTCACTGTGGTAGCTTAATATGACTCTTTAAATAGCGGACGAACCAAATATATAACATACCGAGGTGATGACTCAATATGTCTCTTTAAATGATGGATGACCCAAATATATAATATGTCGAGATGATGACTCAATATGTTTTTTCGAAGATGAATGACCGATTCTATAACATGTTGAGATGGCGTCTTAATATATCTTTTTGAATGAGGGATGACCCAAATGTAATATAATATGTCACTTCGAGCAAGGTGATGCCTCGGCGACTATTTTAAAGGTTAGATGACTCAAATATATAATACTTTGTCATTCCAAATGAAGTGACGGTCTACTGACTCTCTTTGAAGGATGGGTGACCCAGCTATAATATATCACTCAAAAAAGAGGATGTTTAAAATATAATAAATATGTCACTTTAAATGAAATGAAGATTTAGTATGTCATCCAAACATAATAGATATATTACTTCAAATGAAGTGATCATCCAGTATATCTCTTTGAAAGGAGGGTATTCCAAACAATGGGTGATATGTCGCCTCGAATGTGGTGACATTCAAATAGTCTCTTTGCTTGAGGATGAGAATAAGTTTGACTAGTATGAATGAAACAGTAGATAAATGAGTAAGAAAATGTCAAAAGATAGAGAGTAAGGTTGTAATATATCATCTTTCTTGTGCAAAGAAAATGGATGCATATTATGTGAAGTCAAAAACATCTCTAGTTTTTGTTAAAGACTTGATGTAGATTTCTATAAAATCAGAGAAACATTGTTAATGTGAACGCATTATAGAAGTATTTAGTGATATAAAGAGTAAAGCTCTAATGTAGCCATCTGGCTTGTACTACTGAATAAACTTTTACTTTTTGTAGCTGGTATTATCTCAAATTGTCATTGAAGACTTTGTCGTTCTTGCATTCACAAAAATTTCTTAATTTAAAAATGAGATTGATGTATGTCGAACCATTAGAATATGTCATGACAATCAGGTAGTCAACAGAGAGTGTATTTGAGATAGATGTAACAAGAGAGATTCTAACATTGATTGAAGGCTCCAATGGATGATTAGGAATGTTGTATAAGGTGTGTCCCTACTTTTCTAGGAATCTCTTTAAATAGAGGATTCTTTGATAAAGAAAATCTTTTATATAAAATGTGAAGTTGAAGGTAGATTTTTTAAATTGTTGAACTGTTTCAAAAACCTAGCCTAGTTTATTTTTAAATTGTTGAACTGTTTCAAAAACCAGCCTAGTTTTCTTTTACGAGGGTATGTAGTTAAAAAAGTGGGAAGATCGGACCCTTATACAGAATCTCCTAAATATTTTATTGAAACAAGAATCACGTTTGGAGTAGTTCATACCTAATACTGATGGAATTTAAAAAGAACATAAGATTTGATTGGAAAGATAGAAGGTTAGATCATCAATATAGAAGGGCAGATCGGAGTTAATTTATTATACTGGATCTTTGATATAAAGAATACTTCGCATTTGTAATAGTATCCTTAAAAAGACTTTCACATTACCCTGTGTCTAGTATTCCTCTGACTTGATTCATCATACTTAAGGAGAATTTCTTAGCATTTCCCTAATTCTTATCATGGGTAGTTGAATTTAAATAACATCACATATGTAGTTCAAATATAGTTATTAATAATGTAATAATATTGTTGTGATAAAGCACATGATATAATGAATGAATTTGAAGATAAAGTTTTAGAGTATGATGTTTTGAATGGGTGACATCTAATAGACTTAGTCATTATGCTTGACAATTTCACGTGCAAAATTCAGAGAAAGTGTTAAAAAGCATAATGAAGTTACATGAATAAAATTAATCTTAAGCCATTATTACTTTTCATTCAGATAACGATAAAAAATAATCATAAAGAAAATAGAAAAAGCGGGCAAGATTTGTTTGAAGATTACATTTGCTGAGGTGGTGACATTAAATGATGCCCTTCATATTTTAGAATTGCTAAAGAACTTAGTTTTAACATCACTTCTGACCAAGAGCGAATTTAAATGTGTCTGTCTCCCATAATGTTAGAATTACTAAGAATAAAATGTATGTAGAAAAAGGTTAACTCACTGAGGACCTTTTCAAGATCAATATAATTTCTGTTGAAATAAATAAAAGTTTTGTTTCTTCTTTTTGCTTGAGTCAAATAAATTATGGCATGAACGTTTAGGACATGTCAATTTCAAAATCTTGAAAAAATTGATTAGCTTAGAAGTTGTCTAACTGTGAGTACAATAAATAAAAATGTCAAACATGTATTGAATCAAAGTATGCTAAACATCCTTATAAACACCTGTTGAAGAAAATTCTAATCTCTTAGAATTGATTCACACTAATATTTACGATATGAAGTCAACACCATCTCGTGGTGAAAAAAATATTTAATAATTTTTATTGACAATTGCAGTAGATGTCGTTATGTTTATTTGCTGAATAGTAAGGATGAAATAATAAAAACATTTAGATAATATAAAACTGAAGTTGAAAATTAGTTGGATAGAAAGATCAAAATGATTAGAGTGATAGCGGTGGAGAGTATGAATCTTCTTTTGCAAAGATATGTTTGAAAAATGAAATTGTCCATCGAACTATTACCCTTTACTTACCTTAGTCTAATGGAACTACATAAATGAAAAATTGAACAAAGAAGAAAATGATGAATGCCTTAATTATAAGTTCAGATTTATCGCAAAATTTATGGGGGAAGCTATCCTTACAACAAATCAAATACTCAATAGATTGACCCATAGCAAGACACAGTCTGTTCCAGATAAAAAATTAAAATGAATGAAACTCAACTTGAAATAATTCAAAGTGTGGGGGTGTCTAGTCGACGTTTAAATTTTTATACCCAAAAGGATCAAAATAGGACCAAAGACTATGGACTTTATTTTCACTGGATATGCTACAAACTGTAAAACATGTCAATTTTTGCTATTCGTGACAATATGGTAATTGAATCAGATAATGCTAAGTTCTCTGAACACATTTATCTGTATAAAATTAGATATGAATTATCTAGTAAAGGGCCAAAACGACTTTAGAAAGAACCAACAGAGAATGTACTTAATAAACAGAATCCAAGGCGTAGTAAACATCCAAAGACATCTACTTCCTTTGGATTGAATTTTGTAAAATTTTCTCTTGAAAATAAGCCTCAAATATTCAATGAAGCAAAGTTTTCTGTAGACTCATCCTTTGAAAAGATGCTATCAATAGTGAGGTTGATTCAATCTTGAATAATGATACTTATGAGTTGATTGATCTTTTACCAGAAAATAAAACTTTACGTTTAGAATAGATCTTCAAAAGGAAAGGAAAAGCCGATAGAGTTATTGACAAATGCAAGTCAAGACTCATTATTAAAGGCTTAGTCAAAAAGAAGGCCTTGATTATTTCGACACATACTCACAATTAATAAAGATTACATCCATTCGACAGAAATCTACATAAAACAATCCAAGAATTTTGTAGTTCCTCGTAAATAAAGGAAAGTGTTCAAATTTGTTAAGTCACTTTATGAACTAAAACAAGCACCCAAACAGTGACATATAAAATTTGACCTAATTATTTTGACAAACAAATTTAAGATTAATGAGTGTGACAAATATGGTTACATTAAAAACACTCCAAATCACAAAGTCATTTTTTATTTGTATGTTAATGACATAGTAATCATCAGTAAAGACATTTCTGACATAAATGCTACTAAGAGAATGCTAGAAAGTAAATTTTATATAAAAGACTTGTAGTCGCTGATGTGATCTTAGGAATAAAAATTCATAGAATCCCACAAGGCATAGCGTTGTCACAGTCTCACTTTATTCAAACGTACATGACAACTTCAAGTATTTGAATTTCAATATTTTTAGAACACCATTAGATATGAGCTTTGCACTTCAAAAAGATGAAGGTGAAAGTGATACGCAATTGAATTATGCTAGAGTGTTGGGAAGTTTGATGTATATCATGAACTGTACTCGACTAGATATAACATTTGTTATTAGTAAATTGAGTCGGTTCACAAGTTATCCTAACCAAACTCATTAGATGACAATAAAAAAAGCTTTGGGATATCTAAAATATACTCAAACTATACTTTGCATTATAACAAATACTCAACTGTAATTGAAGGATATAGTGATGCAAATTGGATCACCAGATCAAATGAAATAAAATTCACAAGTAGTTATATATTTATTCTTAGTGAAGGAGAATTCTCATGAAAATCATCCAAATAAACATGTATCAATCGTTCTACAGTGGAATATAAATTTATCACTTTAGATAAAGTCCACTAAGAAGTTGAATGGCTCCAAATTCTTGAAAGTTATTCCTTTTTGGCCCAAACCTTTGACACCCGTATGCATACACTATGATAGTCAAGATCCAATAGGTAGGGAAGGGAGTATGATGTATAGCATAAAATATCGTCATATAAGATAGATATATAATACCATTAGAGAACTACTCTCTAGTGGAATTATCACGATTAACTATGTAAAGTCAAAAGCTAATATATCATATTCACTTACTAAAGGCCTAACTAGAGAGGGAGTTGAGAGATCATCAAAGAAAACAGGTTTAAGGACTAGGACAAGTCATCATGGTGGTAACTCTACCTAATAGGCTGGAGATATCAAGAATTTGGTTCAAATATTTCAAACAAAGTTGTGACTGATTCAACGTTATCAAATAACTCATTCATTTTCATGATGAAGACAATGTTTAGAAAATAAGAATACGACTTAATGTTGAAGCTTTTTAATTGTTTTTTAAGTTTGACAGGTATGACCAAATAGTTTATCTATAAAATTAAATGTTTAAAAATCATCTGTGTGAGTGTGAAATGAAAGTCGTTTCAAGGAGAATGTTAGTAAAACCCTATTCTCTAAGCTCTCATGAAACCAATTAGTGTTCATGGCCGAAACGAATAAAATCTGAGAATCATAAATTATAAAAGGTTAGATATGTAACTTGTATTGTCTAGGTGTACAACAAAGTTCGATGGTTCAAGATATCACATCTACTAATTGACCGAGCACATTCGATATAAGTTCACTACGAAAAGTTCAAAGAAAAGCCTACTTATCTAGACATAACTAGTCTTTGCTTATTAAATCACACACTCCTCCATATACTTTTTCAATCATAATTCATTCCGCATTCATGTGGGGGATTGTTGATTCTACTAATGAAATGTGAATGAAAAATAGAGAAAAAATAAATTGTATTTTCACTTTATATAAGAAGTGTTCTCCCTATTGGTGTGATAAAGATAGTTTCTTATGCATAAATATAGAAGTACTCCTCCTTGTTGTTAATGGGGTAAAAAGAAAACAAGTCTCGCACCGTTGTCGTCATCGCTTCTTCGGCTCGACTTCGACTTCGACATCGACTTTAGTTTCAAATTTGAATTGAATTTGAATTTATCAAATGATCAATCAAGAGACTATCTTTTTGGACAAAATTCATTTGAAACTTAGGTGCTAATGATTTTTTAATTCAAAAATCTGATCTGAATTTTTTTCCCATCTGCAGACGCACACTAGTATGTGTGAACGCATGTCAAATAAACATTGAAGGGACACGATCCTTCATTTTACTGTTTGAATGGCGATTGATGGAGTACGATTCCATCTGGCAATGCAGATGCCAATGCAAGTCAGCCCAAAACTTTCTATTTTGTTGCAAAGACTGACATGCGGTCACATCTCATCATGTACAGAAGCACATGGGTCCGCATATGGATCCGATGGTGTAAAACAGTGTAACTCTTCATGAATCATTTCTTCTTTTCTGAAGCAACACATTTTGGCTATAAAAGTCTAATTTTTTCTCACGTATTGGCATGAATTTAGTGTTATTTGCTATTGTTGAGTGTGTTTGTTGTTCAGTAGAATTGAGGTACCACTATTCAACTGAAATGGTTCATCTTATCCTAAGAGGATATATTCCATAACTTTGGGTACTTGAGGGGAATAAGTTTATTAAGGCCACCCGCACACAACACCCACCCCCACCCCTACCCCGACATACACACACAAAAGGCCAGTAAAAGATGAATCTAATTATGGACTTTATACGTAATTGGGTCTAAAATCTCATAAAAAGTTTGATCAAGTTAAAACGGAATTCCCTGTTGTGCTGCTTTTTTGCAAATTGCAAAAGGTGCTGCTCTTGTAATAGTAGCCCGTCTCTCGTCATTTACCAAAGTGAGTAGTCAACATTGAACCATCATTGTAATGGACCATCTATCAGAATCATTGGACATTTTCCTGGATACGAATCTCCCCAACTAGTGGAACTATACTTACTTCTATAACATGGAATTTTCAAGGGACCTTTGAAAGGAAACATTAATTAGTGAGATGCCTCGTATGAACAAGTTTTATTAATCATCTTGCCTAGTAATTAAATACAACCTACATACATATAAGGTTAATTCTACTGAAATTCATTTACATGAATAGAGTTTACTATGAGCTTTAAGGAAACTTTATCCATGCTACATTGCTGCTGTGGACATATTGATATTTTAGTTGCTCAAAATGCATACAAGTTATGCAAGTTAGGTCATGATTCATTGTTTAGCTAGTGATTTACACAAATAAAATCTCCAGGCGTCATCACATAAATTTTTGCCTCGTTAACAAAAACAATTCATTTTGTTGGAATTTGGAGCAAAATCCTGCCAAGTCGCCAGAATATTTTATCTCATACTGGGATAAGACTTGCTTTTACAGCAAGTTGTGGTGAATTAGTCAAGATGAGCTAAACATGGTAGGGTCAGTTGAACACCCTTAATTCATCAGATAATCATCTTGATTGTTTGAACTTGACTGAAATAAATGTGGGATATATCGTTCATGGAAGAATCACTGGATTGTACAAGATAATATTGAACCACTTATAAAAAAAAAATAAAACACTCTTGATAAAATTTCTGGCAACGCTACTGCACATTTGCCACCTCTTATTGCTACTCGGGAAAATTTTAGCCGCGTAATCTTCTTTGATTACATTGACTGCCAAAGACTTCACTGCTAAGAAATTTGTTACCTTATCAATCCAATTTTTTTCCAGAAGTACAACGCATTCCATTTGGCAGTAATAATATCTTGAAATGATACTAAAAATTACACTAGAAAATTCATTTATTGCCATTTCATCACTCTCTCAATAGTATATTAATTTAGCATAAGAATAATACCAGACGAAATCCCGCGCTAATAGTAAAATACTAGCGTGGAACTTAATGTGAACAAAACATGACGATTCCAAAAGGAAAAAGGGGATGATTCTGAAATTAGTGGAAATTAAAGCAGCAGCCTGCAAAAGTGACATGCAGGATCAAACTCGATCGGTAAACTTGGCCAAATTGCATCTCTTTTCCTAAATCCAGAGGAAGTATTTCTTATGTACATCAACACAACTATTAATGATTTTAATATGTTGCGTCATGATAACTTTCCAGATTATTAACCTCACTTTTTATGTATCTATAGGTACCTTGTAAGTGACATGATAGTATTACAATTTTTTTTACACGTCTATGCATAAAAGCTAAACTCAATAAATGAAGGAGCAGTCCAATCAGAACGTCTCGTATCCAATATATTGCAAAGTGAAAGATAGGGTGAATGATTTGGACTGGCATCTGCTTCTAGTTACATGCATTGTTCATGTTGCTTTTAAGAAATGGGTGAAAAAGGGGCAAGGTCTTTTTATGCACAAACAGGTCAAGAGGTCCCATTTCGCCTTTAGTTTCAAGAAAATAAACAAAACCTGAACAAAAGGAAAAAGTTGTTGCACTAGTCTAAAAGTTGTGGTATTATTAGATAGTGGAAAACCTCGCGCCGAAGTAATCGTCAGACAGACAGTTTCAATATGGAAGAATTCTATGGAAAATTTTTGGGAAAGAAAAAGACATAAAACTTTCCCACACTTTTGTGTTTGGCCAGGAAAGGAAACAAAAATCGTATCAACAACTGAAGAATTTTATATATTGGTTCAACAGTTCCATTATTTCCTAAACATATGAGAGTAACAAGACATTTGTGAGTTTTCAAGTTCCAATTTTGAAATGAACCATGAGTAGTGTATTTTATCTTCGAGTCGTGTTCTAAAATGAAATTTAAGTTTAGTAGATATGTTATTTTGCCGGAGACAGAATTTGGGATTTAAATTTAACGAGTTCAAAACTATGAATTATTTGAAAACACAGATTCAAAACATAATAGGAGTACTTCATGTATACTGTTTTTCAGGGTTGTTCATAAATGTATCTATAGTAAATGTTGAAAATAATGAGTTCAATTGGATGCACCCGTAATCCTAGATCCAATCTGACTATTGTTCAATAAGTAGTCTGGTAAAATGTTACATGATCAAACGAAAATGCTGAAATTGATGAGGAGACTTTAGTTGAAAATATTCACTTGCAGTCTGAACGACTTGATACACAAATTAGACCACCCGTACCAAACTAAATTACATTAATTAATAATTTAATAACAAGACCACAAATAAAAACAGAACCCTAGATAAGACATCTTTCAACACTGATCAATCCCATATTTGATATCTTGTGGATTGGAACTGGAGCTGTGGATTACCACTTAAAGTAATACTGTTAGCTCCATGTTCATCCCAATACTGTGAAGCAATCTTGTATGGGTATGCGACAAACGGAGAACTGCCATACAATGATCCAAAATCCATCAGATCTACGTGTTCACTTAATAAGCTGGCATTCCAGCAGTTCACTATATCTGTTGTGGTTGTGAATTTCTGGAAAGAGGAGCTGGTTGCATAGAACTTCTCTTTAGACAAAGAATTAATGTTGTACGCTAGGTTGTTTTGGGACGTGGCGTCGGTGGTGAAATGGACAGTGGTAATGTCATGAATACTAGGTCTCCTCTTATCTTTGCCTCCTGAAATCTGTCTCTGATAGTATTTCTGAGCATGACTAGCCACTTGAGTTGGTGTTCTTGAAATTACCATTTTCT
Source organism: Capsicum annuum (assembly GCF_002878395.1). Lineage (NCBI taxonomy): Eukaryota > Viridiplantae > Streptophyta > Magnoliopsida > Solanales > Solanaceae > Capsicum > Capsicum annuum. The sequence goes on from NC_061113.1 coordinate 154,007,939, forward strand.
TGGATATGTTCCTCCAATCCCCTTTTCCATACTTCTCAAGTCCCATCAGGAATCTCCTATGCCAAATTTTAAAAAATTCTATTAACATCACAAGCAAAAATTCAAGGAAAAAAAAGAATCAGGAATCTCCTATGCCAAATTTTAAAAAATTCTATTAACATCACAAGCAAAAATTCAAGGAAAAAAAAGAGTGAAGAGGGTACAATTACTCCCTCCGACCCAGAAAGAAAGCGTCTTGATTCGGAATATGAGGGTCAAACTAACTAATGTTCGGTGTGAAGCATAAAATCTTTAATTTTTTTTTTTAAATAAGATCTGACATATTTAGAAGTACATAGAAAGTATTTTAAGTCCTAATAGTTAACTTTAAAAAATTATGTTTAAAGAATTCATTAAGAAAATCATTTTGGCACGAGGACTAGGAAGAAATAGGATGCACCTGTGCTCTTCTTCTGTCCATGGTACACCTTTCTTTCTTTCTTGATCAGAAGATCTGCTGCCTCTTTTTCTAAATGTTTGTAATCCACAATGATCGACAAATTCTAAAGTAATCGAAGAGCCAAAATAACCAGGATTTGGGACCAATCCGGCTTCAATGTCACAAACATCTGCAACAAGTTCCTTGTATTGATTCATTACATCAATAACTGTCTTTCCAGGGATGTGAGCTGCCACCTTGAACCATCTATTAGGAGTATTCTCGTCATATATCGCAATAGCACTTTCAAACTGCTTGTTCTCTTCTTTAGTCCATTCTATGCTCTTGCTCATCCAACTTGAATTTGGTAAAAACGAATTACTAGAAAATAAAGTTTCCATTTCCAAGACTTCCAAAATAATTGGACTGTAAGCTAGTATATATGTCTAGAGCTAGCTAGGATGAGAAGTTTTATGATTCCGAAAAGATACTTATTCATTAAGAATCATATACTGAGAATAAGAACACACTTTTTAACAACATCTTGGATTAGAGAAAGACCCCACTTTATCAGAATCAAAATTAGAATCTTGGAAAAATAGCAACTTAGAACAAGTCTACAAAGAGTAAAATGAGTTTGAGAAAGCTGATCGGTGGAAATTAGTATGGCCAATGACAGTGGCAGAGGATTTGAGATGTATCAGTGAATCGTGATTTGTAATAATATGAATTGAAATGATTAGTGGAACAAAATTTCGAAAATAAAAAGGAGAAATCCCTCGTGGTCCACCAGTCATGAGATTAGATATGTGTAATACTACATGCTACACGTTTCTATTTCCCCGGGGGGGTCACCACATGTGGTTTAGCCATTATGGGTAGGGTTGGACATATTTTGGTTTAAATCGAAAAGATAGAAAAATCGAATTGAAATTTAATTTTGGTTTGATTTTTTATTTTTTGGATTGATTTCGATTTTAAATTTTAGAAATTCAGTTAAACGGTTTGGTTTTTGGATTTTCAAAAAAAAAAAAAAACGGATAAATTGAAAAACTGAAATTATATAAATAATATATTATAATTTATATATTTTATTATATATATAAATATACTAAAAATATAATATAATCTGATATAACATATAAATATATAAATTATAATCATTTATTAACCCAAAATCCTAATATACTACTTTGCTTTAGACCCTAACATTAACGTGAAGGCTGCAGTGGTGTTCAGCCATCCTTAGTTCGTCAGTTCATTTGAAATTTCAACATCGTCATCGACAATCGTTTGCTCAGTTCGTCACTGCCATCGACAGTCGCTGCCGAGTGTGGCCACTGCAGTCACGCCAACGATGATGACTCAGCGAGGTCGATATTTATGGCTATTTTATGCGTGTTGAATTAAATATTTATGGGAATGAAAAAAATAGGTTTGAAAAAAAGATTATTTTTCTATAAAAATCACCAATTTTAAATGCTCACTATTTTAATCTTTAAAAATTTGAAATAGCCGAACCGAATTTGTAAAAATCGAACCAAACCGAAATAATTTTATTTTGGTTATGGTTGTCAGTTTCGTCAATCCGATAATTAAAAAAACCGAACCGATATTCAACAATCAAACCGAACGAACCGAATGTCCACCCCTAATTATGGGGTCCTTCGGCAGTACAAAAGAATAGTAAAGTACAAAAGAATAGTAATGTTTAGTTATACTGATATTATAGCTTATTCCTTATTTAGTTTAGGTAGAATACATTTATTTATTTAGCTTATTCTTAAGTACGCACCATCTTTCACTTAGGCACCTTAAGTGGAGGTTGCTCACTTTTGGCACCTCAAGTAGCCATAAAGTGTGTCATTTTGACACTTTTTGCTGAATAAGCAAAGAGAGTGTATTACACTCGCTTTTAAGCACGTTTGAGGGGTATTTTCATAATTTTTCATCTTAATTTTTTTTAAAAATTATTGAAAATGTCGCATTGTCTTCTCCACAACTTCTTTTTAGCTTAACCTCCATTAATGGAGGTGAAATCAACACTCAAAAATAAATTTCACTCCATTAACAAAATACTCACTCCATTAACATGCCTACACAATAATACATACCATGAACACCAAATAATACTCCTTCCATTAATTAACGGAATACACCCAACTATAAGAAATTCAAGAGGAAAAGTACCAACAATTTATAGTCAAAATTTATAGAAGATAATGAAGATATAATCATTAATGGAACTGAAAATTTTCAAAAGTACTAAAATAGTGTGTATTATTTTCTTCCGCTAATTTATTTTCTTTCGTGTGTGTAGCTGAGTTTGTGCCTATTCAGATTAAATGAAAGTTGTGTGTGCATTTTCGATGGCGAAATGAGTTTCTCGATTTGGGGGTGGGGTTGAGGAGGATAATGGGAGGAGGGGCTGGGCTGCCAAACAAAAATGGTAGTTTGGGGGTGGGGGTAGGGGAAGGTGGGAGGGACGGAGAGGGGCTATGGAGAACATGACTTAGGGGGTTTGGTGGGGTGGGGTGGGGGAATTGAATTTTATAATGTTTTATAACTATTTAAGTTAAAAAAAATTGCCAAGTGTCAATATTTGATTGGTGTTTTTTTTAAATTAAAAATAGTTATTTAACAATTAATTTGGAGAAAAATGACAAATGCCATAATATTATTGGTCACTTTACACGTTATCGGCGCGTGTAATACACGCACATGATATATTTTTGCTGATTCAGCAAAAGGTACCAAAATGACACACTTTATGGCTACTGGAGGTGCCAAAAGTGAGCAACATCCACTTGAGGTGCCAAAGTGAAAGATGATGCGTACTTAAGGAGCCTAACGATGTATTCTGCCTTCAGTTTATGTATGTAAAGGCAATTTTGCTTTTGGTCATATTTATCTGTGTGTTAATGATCATGATAACCATGTCATAATTTGGTATCTATTATTTAAACATCTTATAATACAAATGAGATGTAACTAAAATATAGGCTGAAATACTATCAAATAAAGAATTAAATAATATCACAACTAATATATATATATAT